>NW_026712329.1:6475000-6708572 GCF_030504385.1 Musca domestica | reverse complement strand
TCTCAACATTAGGATAATACATTATAGTCTTAAGGATTCCTTTATATTGTTTTTAATTGTCATCTTATTGATAAAAAAAGACTCAATAAAATATAACTATTTATTTCAATGCTTGTGTATCTCATCAGCCTAAAAATATGCCACGATTTATAACAATTTATTGTTTTATCTTTATTTCATTACAGAAAACCCTATTGGTTAGCATTCACGATGACGATCCCAGCTTCAATGGAGACGGTTATACCAGTTTGGCTGTTATTTATGCCACATTTGCTCTCTTCAATTGGCTTGCCCCATCCTTTATTGCATTTACTGGACCACGTACCGCCATGGTAGTGGGAGCTTGTACTTATACGTAAGTTTTGAAGACTCATAGTAATCTTAAAGGCTAATATAGCAGATGGTTTGATAGGTTGGATGATATAAATTGAGTGAGGTTCGTATGTGTGCAAACAGCCGATAAATTGAATTGTCTTACCGACCCTGTTCAAAGCATTTGTTCAATATCCCATTTACTCCGACAAAAATACATTTAAATAGACAAAACAATATGATCTTTAAATCATCTATGTTAATCCCGTACTTTTCCTTTATTTCAGATTCTTTGTGGTCACCTTTCTGTTTCCTAGCACATGGCTGTTATATGTGGCCAGTGCCCTCTTGGGTGTGGGTGCTGCCATCACATGGACCGGCCAGGGAAGTTTCTTGGCTCGATGCAGTGACTCGGGCAACATATCCAGGAATTCTGGCATTTTTTGGGCTTTGCTACAGTGCAGTATGTTCTTTGGCAATCTCTTTGTGTACTACGAATTTCAAAATAAGGATCAAATTGACTATCAGACCCGTTCGCTGGTTATTGGTGTTCTAACTGGAGTGGCTGTGTTGGGTGTCATCTTCTTGGCAACATTGCGATATGTGCCGGACAATTCAACCGTTGATACGGAATTACGTCAACCCCAGACGCCATGGGATAGTGCTCGAGTAGCCTTCCGTTCGGCAGGACAATTGTTTATGACCCGAGATATGTTGCTGCTCAGTATGGCTTTCTTGTATACAGGTAAGGAGAAATGTAATTTTATTATGGATACATTTGTTTGATCACAATTTCTTTCTAGGTTTCGAGCTTTCCTTTTTCAGTGGCGTCTATGGCCCCTCGATTGGTTTTACAATGAAAATCTCCGATACTCCCAAAGAAATCATGGGCTTGGCTGGCATTTGCATTGGTGTTGGCGAAGTCTTTGGAGGCAGTCTCTTTGGCATTTTGGCTTCGAAGACAACACGTTTTGGCCGTGATCCCATTGTCATTGCTGGCTATTTAATCCATATGGTGGCCTTCATTTTAATCTTCTTCAACTTGCCCGATAATGCCCCCTTCAATGATACCGATAGTATTTCGTTCTTTAATCCTCCTCGTACATGGATCGCCTTGTTGTGCGCCTTCCTCTTAGGTTTGGGAGATGCCTGCTTCAATACTCAGATCTATTCGATGTTGGGTGGAGTGTTCGTAAAGAACTCGGTTGGAGCATTTGCTTTGTTTAAATTTACACAGGTGAGTTAGGAAGATCTGATAGAAGAAGACTAATACCTCTTCTCTTGGAATATAAGTAGACTGTCTTCTATAAGTTCAGTAGTTATGCCCATAGGAGAGCAGATCACCAATTGGCCTCTTATAAGAAAACCATCAGGTCTTCTATGAGAAGATCAAATGGTCTTCAATGAGAAGACAAAATGGTCTTCTACGAGTTGCCCAACTTGTCTTCTATTCTATAAGAAGGCCAACTGATCTTCTATGATAAGATCAACTGATCTTCTATGATAAGATCAACTGATCTTCTATGATAAGACCAACTGGTCTTCTATGAGAAGACCAACTGGTCTTCTGTGATAAGACCAACTGGTTTTCTACGAGTTGCCCAACTTGTCTTCGATTCTATAAGAAGGCCAACTGGTCTTCTATGATAAGACCAACTGGTCTTCTATGATAAGGCCAACTGGTCTTCTATGAAAAGACCAACCTTATATGATGATCTTAAATTTTTATCTCAATACAAAATTTAACCTCCGTTTCTTGTGTCTTTCAGTCTGTTGCTGCTGCCATTAGTTTCTTCTATTCCTCGCATTTGGGATTAAGAGCCCAGCTGGGCATCCTCGTTGTATTCGGCACCATTGGAGCCGCATGTTTCTGTATTGTGGAATGGTCTGCTAAACGAAGAGCCCGTGAAGAATCGAGAGATGTTTCCGAAATCTCAGCATCGATATCATCTTTGGATAAATAAGAGTACGAGATGATTATGAGGATGGCAAATTTACCACTGAAGCAGTAAAATCATTCCAATCGTTTTTCTTTTTCTATTTTCCACAAATGAAATTTCATTTTCATAATTTTCCATAATTTGTTGTGTGCAATAAGTGAAATGTGCGTGTATTATTATTTTCAGTTTTTTTACACTGTATTAAAATATTAGAAAAAATATTTGTGTTTTAGGAGAAATGAATTGCAAAGCTAGTTGTAAGAAGGAAAGAAATTAAAAAAAAACTGAAATTGTTATTGTTAGGATTTTATATACCTAATATTACTTAGATGTTTAAGCTAATAGAAATGTTCCTCTTTGGTCAGAACATTTTCTGTACTATGTTCTTTTTTAATTATTATCATTTTTTTTTTTTTGGTTTTGTAAGTAACGAGTTGAAAGATTATAAAGTATTTAGTATTTCTTTTTTAATTATTTGTCGCCACAGTCTTCCGAGACAATAATTAAATGTAATGTCAATAAACTGAATTATAAGAAAAATAAAAACAAACTACACAAATCAATTGTAATCAAAATGAAAAACAAAGAAACTCACAAAATTAAAAGGATGATCAGTTGGAGATAGCTATTTGTAAAGCAACCTACATATATAAGTAAGTTTTTAAGAATTGGAAATAGTTAAAAAAAATGAAATAACAACACTGACCCATATCTATCAAAAAGCTTGGAAATGTTTTCAGAATATTGAGATTTTTATTATATATTTCGAAATGCTAACTAAAGGTGAGAATACCTAAAAGGCTTTTTTGACTGGCTTAAGGCATGGGCTGGTTTCTTGGGATTAGAACAAAGGAGCGTAGGGCCAAACTCGAACTAAGTCAACCTAAAACTCATTTATTCCTCTACGAAGAAGCCAAGCGATGACTTAAGCCAGTCAAAAGCGTTTTATGTATTCTCACCTTAAGGCAACCTAAATTCATTCTGAAAGTACTATAACAACGAATCAACTGCTAAAGAAACATTATTTTGTTAAACCTATTTATACTTCTGCTGCAAATTTTTGGTTTTCACAACTCTAACGGTTATTGTGGTCTGAGATTATAAGTCCCGATATTTGGTATTTTCGTCGATTTTCAACACAAACTAATGAAAATATACCTATTCATGTATTCACTTCCATATAAAACCTTAAAACATGCATATTTATTTATTTTCATCTGTTCTATAAAGTCTTGGAATAAACACCTAGTGTTTTATCTTTAATTCTTTATGCACCATTTTCCAGCTATGAAAATGGAATATTGAATCCTTATGAACTATATTATTTACGAATTGTTACCTCATTTTCAAAATATGGAAAGTTTAATAAATTTAATTTTTAAAAAAAATGTCTGTAGTTACCTTCCTATTTTTACCATTTTTTTTTTCTTATGTTAAAGTGACTTAATAGTCTTTAAAAATCTCAATATTTTTAAAACATTAAAAGTAAAAATGCAGATATCGGTCTTTATTACATACGTACATAAATTTTATACATATTTATTCATTGTATACAATATTGTTATTAACTAAAATCCTTCACTTTTATTTGGATAAGAGAAAAATAATGAAGAATATATTAAGTCTGTGATCCGTTCACTCCATAAGTTGAAGATCCCAAACCTCTCCGAAAACAAAAGTAATTATGAAATCATTGCTCAAAATACATACATATATTTAAATAACTAATTACTCTAAAACTACCATTCAGTGAGACCGATTTTTATGACTTGTTTTATATCCGATTGGAAGAATCTATATTCTCCTAAGTTAATAGATCACTATCTGAAGTTCTTTCGTAGTTTGAGGACGATCTACAGGTTTCCCAAAGATTGACACAGTTCGTATATAGTTATATGAAAAAAAAACTTATAAAAAAATCTTCAATTAAAGGAAAAAGACCAGACCACCAACAAAAATCCGTGACTTTGAAACCCAAAATTTTGATATAAACAAGTAAAAAAAATATATTTAATACCCTCCACCGTAGGGTAAAGGAAACATTTTTATATAAAAGTATCTAAAGTCATGCGGGTTTCACTTTAAACTTCGTATACCTGTAAGACCGTTTTTTCATAATGCAGTTAAATTTATCAAAAAATCATACATTGAGTAAAGCTGTTATATGGGGCCATACCAAAACGGGAATCTCTAGAGGCAATACTTCAAGGATTGTTATCTATCAAAATTTTTAAAATACCAAATTTGAAACAATTATGTGTTTAAATGTGACTAGGATTATTAAAATACCGAATATCGGTGGGTATAATTATATGTGCGCTTTAGGAAAACATGGAACTAAATATTCCATGTTTTACCACCGGGCTAGAACCCATTATGAACTGCAAATACCAATTTTGATCAAAATACAGAATATCGGGATGTACCGTTATATGGGGCTATACAACAACGTGGACCTATACATACATTGTTTCGCTACCGGAGCTAGAACCCATTATGACCCACAAATAACATTTTTAAGACAAATCTGTGGAAAAATGTTTCTAAAATCATCAAAATACTGAATATAGGGAGGTACCGCTATATGGGGGCTATACCAAAACGGAAAGGGCTAAGGGCTAGCCCTTAGCGACTACTTTGATTTCGTCGCTAACTTACCGACAAATTTTGTTAATTACCGAAAATGAGTTAGACAATTCCTTGAAAATGTCTCAGTATCATAGAAACTATATGTTCTACTCTTCTTCTTTAAGAATTAATAAATGCAACTAAAATGAAGTGCAAACAAATTTTATGGTTAATGCGTGGTATTAGCCCTTATTCTCTCGGTACGAGGGCGTTTATTGCGAGTCGGCATATTAAGTATAAATATTACAATGTAAGGGTTTTTGGATTTTTTTAAGAAAATGTTGGTTTGTATAGGCTTTTATTTGGTCGTTACAGTTTTCGATGTAGCATACTACGACTATATGCAAAGTGGTGTAGGGTATCATAAAGTCGGCCCATCCCGACTTTGGCCTTTCTTACTGGGTTTAAACTAAATTTGCTACAATGTATATCAGCTGTCGCAAATATTAGTGATGACAGATTCAAATTATCGATAAACAGTCGGCCCTGTTACAAAATACCAAATTGGTGTAGACATTGAAAACAAGTGATGCCATTCCAACGATGTCGGCGCCGCCAAATAGAATAAGGGCGATTATGTTATAAGAAATAAATTAAAACAGTGTTAGCTTGTTTGTTCGGGATACCATAGTATTTTGTTGTTACAAAATGGTCAGGCTTTATCCCTTACTAATTAATTAAAAAAATAAATAAAATTAATAAATTAATGAAAGCCGATCACGATCATGCACTGAGCGGATTGCAACAACAATTTCGTTCCCCAAACTTTGAACATGTCAATGAAAACTTTAGCTAAAGAACTTAGCAAAGAACTTTGTGGGTCAGAACTTAATCTTGTGATTTATTCGTTCGTTGATTCGCACTTTATTTGGGATTGTATTACATTCGAATAAATCTACCTCTTTATTACATCCTCTATTTTCCACTTTCGTAATCCCTTAAAAATGTTGAAAAAATCATGAAAAACAATTTGAATTTAAACACTTTAAGTGAAGGGTTTTTTTTTTGTAAAAACACAAGAGTTGTCGGCCTAGCCGAACTTTATTGTTAACTAAATTTATTATGCGAGTATACACGTCAATATTTTTTTAGCGTAATCATTATTACTGGCATTATTATAAAATATTTGTCAACATTGTTCTTTTGTATCGATTCGAATTGATATTTTAATACAATATTTACAAAAATTTATATATATATATACATACCCATTATTATATATACAAACATAAATATATAAACTTCACATGTACGAAGTAAAAAAAAGAATAACATAGTTGTAGCAAATTAGTTTACTCTTTTTGATATATTATTTATAGAATTACTTATTATTTTTATTTTTTTATTATTCAAAAATATAATATTGTTTTTTGTATTGTACTTGTGTAAAAAAAACTTGTCAATGTACTAATAAATGTACTCTATTATATATCAATTGTATTTTCAGACAATTTTGTTTAGTTTTACCACATCTTTGTTAATTTATAGAAAGCCTTCGATCTGGGCCATATCTGGACCGATATCGAAATATAACTGTTTCTACACGATGTTGTACACGATAGGTAGTATGTTGTCGAAAACAAAGTATGTAGTGATTTTTGCGCGGAAAAAGGTAACCAAAAAAAAAAAGCAAGAAGTTGATGAAAATGTAAGTATTATTCTATTTTGGTAAAATACATTTAAGAAAATATTACATTTATTGCGGATCAAAGAAAGAAATGCGCAAGTAAAAAAGCTGTAAGTTCGGCCGGGCCGAACACCGTTTGTAACGAAATTGGCAATTCTCAAAAACAATAAAATCCGTTAAAAATTCTGTTAAAATCTTAAAAATACCAAATAAATCTGTTATATTAGGGTCTATACGATGACATGGTAACTTTTGTCATAAGCCATTACAATACTCAAATGCGAAACTTAAAAAAATACAGTGAATAATTAGCTAAAATCATCAAAATACTGTATATCGGGAGGAACCGTTATATGGGGCCTATACGAAGATGTGGACCTGCACAGACAACCTTCTCTCATAGGCTGTAGTATCCATTACGAACTTCAAATACCAAATTTGAAACAATTCCGGTGAATAATATCGCTAAAATCAACACAGTAACGAATATTGGGAGGTACCGTTATATGGATGCTATACGAAGACGTGGACCTACATTGCCCATTTTCAATACAAAAAGTCCTTCAGACATAAAATATATTTACAAATAGAAAGTTGTGAACTATAACTAAAATGTTTCGAATTACATCTGGAAAAGGTGTTCATATCGCTTTTCTAATACTGAAGCGATCAATTTAATTATTGAATTTATTAGAAATGAAATTTTCGAATTAGAATTAAAATGTTTCGAAATACAAATAAAATCTTCGATTTACAAATAGAAAGTTGTGAACTATAACTAAAATGTTTCGAATTACATCTGAAAAAGGTGTTCATATCGCTTTTCTAATACTGAAGCGATCAATTTAATTATTGATTCATTTTATTTTCTTTATTCGTTTGTCATGCAACGTCTCATTGCAGCTTGCTACATTTTATCTGATTAAGCGTTGCAGCGTGTTACAGCTGTCCATCAATCAATGAATGAGTGAATGAATGAATGCATTGATTCATTGATGGCTAAGTCTTGAAATAAATGCCTGTATAGCTTTCACTTATTCCACTTGCATACATACAGACAGTCAAACAGACATACATATCTTGGCAATCATTTAATTGACAGTTTTTCACAACTATTGTCGTCAGAGATATGACATTTTGTAAACATAATTATTAAAAACTCATAATATCCATTTTCTCGTGTCCATTTATTTGAGTTGGTTTTCGCGCATTTCAAAATTGGACAAATTTGGAGACATCATTCATTATTTCAAATATAATTAGGGGATAAATGTTAAGCCGCAATTTGGCGCACGTAAGAAAAGATAAAATTCGGCAAAACGATCATGTGATAACCTACCTATAAATGTATTTTCAAATGAGCGACGTTCATATGTATCTTCTAAAGGAAAAAAATCTTGATGTGGGTTAAATTTATGTCTTTCATTTCAACCGAAAAACAATACCAACAAAAGCAAAATAATTCCGCATACGCAAAACATGCCAGTGTCATTAACTCCAATAGGAATTTGTTTTTAACAAATTCATCAAAAAATTAAGCTGAACAAATCGCCCTAGTTTTAGCAACGAAATATGAACAAAGCTACATAACGCCAACAAAAATAAAATATAACAGTTTAAACATTTTCATTTGTATAACAATTACCAAATCTATTGTAATTTTATTTCAATCTTTATGTAAAAGTCCCGGGAGCAAGGGCGTCCATTAACACACAAGATTTTTACATTTTATTGTCTTTTTATTAAATGAAGCATGATGCTGTATAACTTTTCTCAACATTAGGATAATACATTATAGTCTTAAGGATTCCCTTATATTGTTATTAATTGTCATCTTATTGATAAAAAAAAGACTCAATAAAATATAACTAACTTATTTTATTTCAATGCTTGTGTATCTCATCAGCCTAAAAATATGCCACGATTTATAACAATTTATTGTTTTATCTTTATTTCATTACAGAAAACCCTATTGGTTAGCATTCACGATGACGATCCCAGCTTCAATGGAGACGGTTATACCAGTTTGGCTGTTATTTATGCCACATTTGCTCTCTTCAATTGGCTTGCCCCATCCTTTATTGCATTTACTGGACCACGTACCGCTATGGTAGTGGGAGCTTGTACTTATACGTAAGTTTTGAAGACTCATAGTAGTCTTAAAGGCTAATATAGCAGATGGTTTGATAGGTTGGATGATATAGATTGAGTGGAATTCGTATGTGTGCAAACAGCCGATAAATTGAATTGTCTTACCGACTCTGTTCAAAGCATTTGTTCAATATCCCATTTACTCCGACAAAAATACATTTAAATAGACAAAGCACTATGACCTTTAAATCATCTATGTTAATCCCGTACTTTTCCTTTATTTCAGATTCTTTGTGGTCACCTTTCTGTTTCCTAGCACATGGCTGTTATATGTGGCCAGTGCCCTCTTGGGTGTGGGTGCTGCCATCACATGGACCGGCCAGGGAAGTTTCTTGGCTCGATGCAGTGACTCGGGCAACATATCCAGGAATTCTGGCATTTTTTGGGCTTTGCTACAGTGCAGTATGTTCTTTGGCAATCTCTTTGTGTACTACGAATTTCAAAATAAGGATCAAATTGACTATCAGACCCGTTCGCTGGTTATTGGTGTTCTAACTGGAGTGGCTGTGTTGGGTGTAATCTTCTTGGCAACATTGCGTTATGTGCCGGACAATTCAACCGTGGATACGGAATTACGTCAACCCCAGACGCCATGGGATAGTGCTCGAGTGGCTTTCCGTTCGGCAGGACAATTGTTTATGACCCGAGATATGTTGCTGCTCAGTATGGCTTTCTTGTATACCGGTAAGGAGAAATGCAATTTGAATATGGATACATTTGTTTAATCTCAATTTCTTCCTAGGTTTCGAGCTTTCCTTCTTCAGTGGCGTCTATGGCCCCTCGATTGGTTTTACAATGAAAATCTCCGATACTCCCAAAGAAATCATGGGCTTGGCTGGCATTTGCATTGGTGTTGGCGAAGTCTTTGGAGGCAGTCTCTTTGGCATTTTGGCTTCGAAGACAACACGTTTTGGTCGTGATCCCATTGTCATTGCTGGCTATTTAATCCATATTGTGGCCTTCATTTTAATCTTCTTCAACTTGCCCGATAATGCCCCCTTCAATGATACCGATAGTATTTCGTTCTTCAATCCTCCTCGTACATGGATCGCCTTATTGTGCGCCTTCCTATTAGGTTTGGGAGATGCCTGCTTCAATACTCAGATCTATTCGATGTTGGGTGGGGTGTTCGTAAAGAACTCGGTTGGAGCATTTGCTTTGTTTAAATTTACACAGGTGAGTTAGGAAGATCTGATAGAAGAAGACTAATACCTCTTCTCTTGGAATATAAGTAGACTGTCTTCTATAAGTTCAGTAGTTATGCCCATAGGAGAGCAGATCACCAATTGGCCTCTTATAAGAAAACCATCAGGTCTTCTATGAGAAGATCAAATGGTCTTCAATGAGAAGACAAAATGGTCTTCTACGAGTTGCCCAACTTGTCTTCTATTCTATAAGGAGGCCAACTGGTCTTCTATGATAAGACCTACTGATCTTCTATGATAAGATCACCTGGTCTTCTATGAGAAGACCAACCTTCTATGATGATCTTAAATTTTTCTCTCAATACAAAATTTAACCTCCGTTTCTTGTGTCTTTTAGTCTGTTGCTGCTGCCATTAGTTTCTTCTATTCCTCGCATTTGGGATTAAGAGCCCAGCTGGGCATCCTCGTTGTATTCGGCACCATTGGAGCCGCATGTTTCTGTATTGTGGAATGGTCTGCTAAACGAAGAGCCCGTGAAGAATCGAGAGATGTTTCCGAAATCTCAGCATCGATATCATCTTTGGATAAATAAGAGTACGAGATGATTATGAGGATGGCAAATTTACCACTGAAGCAGTAAAATCATTCCAATCGTTTTTCTTTTTCTATTTTCCACAAATGAAATTTCATTTTCATAATTTTCCATAATTTGTTGTGTGCAATAAGTGAAATGTGCGTGTATTATTATTTTCAGTTTTTTTTACACTGTATTAAAATATTAGAAAAAATATTTGTGTTTTAGGAGAAATGAATTGCAAAGCTAGTTGTAAGAAGGAAAGAAATTAAAAAAAACTGAAATTGTTATTGTTAGAATTTTATATACCTAATATTACTTAGATGTTTAAGCTAATAGAAATGTTCCTCTTTGGTCAGAACATTTTCTGTACTATGTTCTTTTTTAATTATTATCATTTTTTTTTTTTGGTTTTGTAAGTAACGAGTTGAAAGATTATAAAGTATTTAGTATTTCTTTTTTAATTATTTGTCGCCACAGTCTTCCGAGACAATAATTAAATGTAATGTCAATAAACTGAATTATAAGAAAAATAAAAACAAACTACACAAATCAATTGTAATCAAAATGAAAAACAAAGAAACTCACAAAATTAAAAGGATGATCAGTTGGAGATAGCTATTTGTAAAGCAACCTACATATATAAGTAAGTAAGAAATAGTTTAAAAAAAAAATAAATAAAATAACACTGACCCATATCTATCAAAAAGCTTGGAAATGTTTTCAGAATATTGAGATTTTTATTGTATATATATATATATATTATATTTTTTGACTGGCTTAAGACATGGGCTGGTTTCTTGGGATTAGAACAAAGGAGCGTAGGGCCAAACTCGAACTAAGTCAACCTAAAACTCATTTATTCCTCTACGAAGAAGCCAACCGATGACTTAAGCCAGTCAAAAGCGTTTTATGTATTCTCACCTTAAGGCAACCTAAATTCACTCTGAAAGTACTATAACAACGAATCAACTGCTAAAAAAACATTATTTTGTTAAACCTATTTATACTTCTGCTGCAAATTTTTGGTTTTCACAACTCTAACGGTTATTGTGGTCTGAGATTATAAGTCCCGATATTTGGTATTTTCGTCGATTTTCAACACAAACTGATGAAAATATACCTATTCATGTATTCACTTCCATATAAAGCCTTAAAACATACATATTTATTTATTTTCATCTGTTCTATAAAGTCTTGAAATAAACACCTAGTGTTTTATCTTTAATTCTTTATGCACCATTTTCCAGCTATGGAAATGGAATATTGAATCCTTATGAACTATGTTATTTACGAATTGTTACCTCATTTCCAAAATATGGAAAGTTTAATAAATTTAATTTTTTTAAAAATAATGTCTGTCCTATTGTCCTATTTTTATTATTTTTTTCTTTCTTATGTTAAAGTGACTTAATAGTCTTTAAAAATCTCAATATTTTGAAAACATTAAAAGTAAAAATGCAGATATCGGTCTTTATTACATACGTACATAAATTTTATACATATTAATTCATTGTATACAATATTGTTATTAACTAAAATCCTTCACTTTTATTTGGATAAGAGAAAAATAATGATGAATATATAAAGTCTGTGATCCGTTCACTCCATAAGTTGAAGATCCCAAACCTTTCCCAAAACAAAAGTAATTATGAAATCATTGCTCAAAATGCATACATATATTTAAATAACTAATTACTCTAAAACTACCATTCAGTGAGACCGATTTTTATGACTTGTTTTATATCCGATTGGAAGAATCTGTATTCTCCTAAGTTAATAGATCACTATCTGAAGTTCTTTCGTAGTTTGAGGACGATCTACAGGTTTCCCAAAGATTGACACAGTTCGTCTATAGTTTTATGAAAAAAAAAACTTATAAAAAATCTTCAATTAAAGGAAAAAGGCCAGACCACCAACAAAAATCCGTGACTTTGAAACCCAAAATTTCGATATAAACAAGTAAAAAAAATATTTAAGACCCTCCACCTTAGGATAAAGGAAACATTTTTATATAAAAGTATCTGAATTCAAGCGTAACTTTAAACTTCGTATACCTGTAAGACCGTTTTTTCATAATGCAGTTAAATTTATCAAAAAATCATAATTTGAGTAAAGCTGTTATATGGGGCCATACCAAAACGGGAATCTCTAGAGTCAATACTTCAAAGATTGTTATCTATCAAATTTTTTAAAATACCAAATTTGAAACAAATCTGTTTTTAAATGTGACTAGAATTATCAAAATACCGAATATCGGTGGGTATAGTTATATGTGCGCTTTAGGAAAACGTGGAACTAAATATTCCATGTTTTGCCACCGGGCTAGAACCCATTATGAACTGCAAATACCAATTTTGATCAAAATACCGAATATCGGGATGTACCGTTATATGGGGCTATACAACAACGTGGACCTATACATACATAGTTTCGCCACCGGAGCTAGAACCCATTATGACACAAATACCATTTTTTAGACAAATCTGTGGAAAAATGTTTCTAAAATCATCAAAATACCGAATATAGGGAGGTACCGCTATATGGGGGCTATACCAAAACGGAATGGCAAAAAACGGAATGAAAAGAAGTTAAAGTTGGTAACTATCGGTAGCCCTTAGCGACTACTTTGATTTCGTTGCTGAAAATATCTCAGTATCATAGAAACTATATGTTCTACTCTTCTTCTTTAAGAATTAATAAATACAACTAAAATGAAGTGTAAAACATTTTATGGTTAATGCGTGGTATTCGCCCTTATTCTCTCGGTACGAGGGCGTTTATTGCGAGTCGGCATATCAAGTATAAATATTACAATGTAAGGGTTTTTGGAATTTTTTAAGAAAATATTGGTTTGTATAGGCTTTTATTTTGTCGTTACAGTTTTCGATGTCGACTTGCACTTGTTTAGTGATTTTTTTTTGTACAAAATATAACAAAAATTAAAAATCCCAAAATAAAAATAACAAATTGTTAGTCAATGTAACATATTTTACTGTGATAGTTCCAAGTTCAAATCATTTCCAACACTTCAAAGATGTTAGATTTCTGCCTCATAAGTCATTTTTTAATCCCTCAGTCAAATGGCTACAGAGGGTATACAACATTTAATACGGCCAAAACGTGCATAATCGAAACTACGGGTTTGGACCCCACGTCACTTTGGGCTAAATATGTTTGGGGGTCTGTTTGGCTGGTACATCGTAATATTATTATCAAACTTAGATCGAGTTCGGAGATGGGTAATATCACATTTTCTGATACCTCCCCACAAAAACCCAAATTTAAATGGAAAATAATTTGTCATTTAGAACAAGAAAAGATCATCCAATTTTATGCAAATCCCAATATTTGTATAAGTGCTACATCAGGTGCGAAAACGGACAATATCAGCGCACTCCATCATGTACCTCCCCCACAAAGGGTAAAAATGTTAAATAATTATAACTCTCATATTGAGCACCCGATTCTCTTTAAATTTCACACATCTCAATATTTCTACTGACACAGCACCTGGAGTGAAGACATCGTATATAGGACAACTCCACCTGGCACCTCCCGCACAAAGGGTTAAAATTTGGAATAATAGTAAAAAATGCGATTTTCTTCAAAATTCACACATCCCAAAACATTTATCAACACACAATTTGACGCGAAGACGGGATATATCAATCCATTCCTTTTGGCACATCCCCCATTACGGATTAAATTTTTGAATATCCACGAAGTTCGTAAAACGTGAAATAATCATCCGATTCCTTTCAAACTCGGCACATCTCAATACTTCTATCAACACAAGATCTGTTGTGAAGATGGAATATATGGGTTCACTTCTTCTAGTACCTTCCCCACAAAGAGTGAGCATTTGAAAAAATTGTATATCTCATAACATGTGAAAGAAGTTAGCGATTCTTTTCAAACTTGGTTTATCTAAATATTTCTCTCAACAATAGATTTGATTTGGATAACTCCCATTTTGAAAAATTTATATCAGACTTTTGTTAGATACGAAATGGACAGCGTTGACCCACTTTTTCGGAACCATTCCCACAAACGCCTAAAAGCTGAAATAATATTTATGTAAACAAGCATACATTGGATGAAGTTATACATCTGTCGCCAAAATCGACTGATACTTATTACCTTGTTCACATCAAATTACTTTTTTTTACTTTTTCTTCATCATTCGGTTCGAAATTACATCCAGAAACAAACAAAAAAAAAAAAAACATATTTTTATACCCTAAAAAAAAGAAAAATAAAATTGGAATTTCAATGGCTTACCCCGAGCTTATTTTTGCGATATGTTCAGCTCACGAGCCATTTTTCGGCCACTGCGACACGCGTTTCAATTAAGTCGCTTCTTTACTTTTCGAACCATTTCTGCTGATGTTGCTGTTTCCTTCCGTCGACTAGCTTGGCGAAGGACTACGCTACCAGTATCACGGTAACGAGCGATGGTACGAGCCACAAAAGATTTATTTACATTTAAGTGCTGGAGTGCTCTAACGATAGCCACTTGTGGTTTTCCAGCTAAATATAAAGAAATCAGACTATCAACTTTTTTCTGGAAAATTCTCAGCAAAATGCTTTCGTACGCTTGTAAACAATATAATGAGCTATTACTGTAATAATTTTAACAGCTGTTGGACGAGTGGCTTAGTGGCTTCAGATAGCTGTCTGAAGTTGATTGTAGTTTTTCACCTCACCCTGTATATGATTTGTATTTTACTCCCTCATACCCGTAAAATACTCGTCACGACAATGATATTTTTTGCCAACTATCAGATATAGCATACTACGACTATATATGCAAAGTGGTGTAGGGTATCATAAAGTCGGCCCATCCCGACTTTGGCCTTTCTATACTGGGTTTAAACTAAATTTGTAACAATATATATCAGCTGTCGCAAATATTAGTGATGACAGATTCAAATTATCGATAAACAGTCGGCCCTGTTACAAAATACCAAATTGGTGTAGACGTTGAAAACAAGTGATGTCATTCCAACGATGTCGGCGCCGCCAAATAGAATAAGGGCGATTATGTTATTATAAGAAATAAATTAAAACAGTGTTGGCTTGTTTGTTCGGGATACCATAGTGTTTTGTTGTTGCAAAATGGTCAGGCTTAATCCCTTAATAATTAATTAAAAAAATAAATAAAATTAATAAATTAATGAAAGCCGCTCACGATCATGCACTGAGCGGACTTGCAACAACAATTTCGTTCCCCAAACTTTGAACATGTCAATGAAAACTTTAGCTAAAGATCAGAATTTAATCTTGTGATTTATTCATTCGTTGATTCGCACTTTATTTGGGATTGTATTACATTCGAATAAATCTACCTCTTTATTACATCCTCTATTTTCCACTTTCATAATCCTTTACAAATGTAGAAAAAATATCGTTAAAAACACATTTGTCCAATACAACAATTTGAATTTAAACACTTTAAGTGAAGGATTTTTTTTTTTGTAAAAACACAAGAGTTGTCGGCCTAGCCGAACTTTATTGTTAACTAAATTTATTATGCGAGTATAAACGTGAATATTTTTTTGCGTAATCATTGTTATAAAATATTTGTCAACATTGTTGTTTTGCATCGATTCGATTTGATATTTTAATACAATATTTACAAAAATTTATATATATATATACATACCCATTATTATATATACAAACATAAATATATAAACTTCACATGTACGAAGTAAAAAAAGAATAACATAGTTGTAGCAAATTATTTTACACTTTTTGATATATTATTTATAGAATTACTTATTCTTTTTATTTGTTATTATTATTCAAAAATATAATATTGTTATTGTTTTTTGTATTGAACTTGCGTAAAAAAACATGTCAATGTACTAATAAATATACTGTATTATATATCAATTGTATTTTCAGACAATTTTGTTTAGTTTTACGACATCTTTAAATGGTTTGTTAATTTATAGAAAGCCTTCGATCTGGGTCATATCACCGCAATCGAAATATAATTGTTTCTACACGATGTTGTACACGATAGGTAGTATGTTGTCGAAAAGAAAGTATGTAGTGATTTTTGCGCAGAAAAAGGTAACAAAAAAAAAAAAAAAAAAACAAGAAGTTGATGAAAATGTAAGTATTTTTCTATTTCGGTAAAATACATTTAAGAAAATATTACATTTATTGCGGATCAAAGAAAGAAATGCGCAAGTAAAAAAGCTGTAAGTTCGGCCGGGCCGAACACCGTTTGTAACGAAATTGGCAATTCTCAAAAACAATAAAATCCGTTAAAAATTCTGTTAAAATCTTAAAAATACCGAATGAGACTGTTATATTAGGGTTTGTCATAAGCCATTACAATACTCAAGTTCGAAACTTAAAAAAAAAATACAGTGAATAATTAGCTAAAATCAGCAAAATACTGTATATCGGGAGGTACCGTTATATGGGGCCTATACGAAGATGTGAACCTGCACAGACAACCTTCTCTCATAGGCTGTAGTATCCATTACGAACTTCAAATACCAAATTTGAAACAATACCGGTGAATAATATCGCTAAAATCAACACAGTAACGAATATCGGGAGGTACCGTTATATGGATGCTATACGAAGACGTGGACCTACATTGCCCATTTTCAATACCAAAAGTCCTTCAGACATAATATATATTTGAGTAACATTTTATCCACCTAATTCATTTCGTTCGGAAGATAGAGTGATTGCCACAGATGGACGGACGGATTAAATCGATATAGAATTTTATGCTGATCAAGAATATATATACTTTGTTGGTCTAAAATGTATATTTCGAGGTGTTACAAACGGAATGACAAACTTAATATAACCTCCATACTATAGTGGAGGGTAAAAAAATGCAACAAAGCCAATGCAAAGCAGAAAGAGGTATTGGCTGAATTTATCTTGGAGTATCCAGACATTTAAAATCTATGGATGTTAAAAACACAATTAGTTAAAAGCATTCACTTCTTAATAGAATCTACCTCAGGCAATGCTAAAGGACTGCTTTTGTCACGAAAATTTTTCCTTATTAATGCTACTTTATACTCATCCTCTGAAACCATATTTTGATCACAAAAACTTATTTTGAAACTCTCTTTCGTTTCCATTTTCTCTTTACCATATTTTTACAGAAATATAAAAAGTAGTATATAAAATAAATTACGGTCGAATGCGGTGATCCAGATTTCTTCTCACTGTCCGAATTTCATTGGAATCGGACATTGGGTGCATCAAATATATAAAATCGGCCGAAAATTTATATGGGAGCTACACCCAAATCTGAACCGATGTCAATATAATTTGGTATATTTATTGTTGTTTCAAATTCCCTTACGCATTCTAAATTTGGAGACTGTATCTGTAATCGATCAATAGATATGTGCATTTAAAATCTAAACTTTTGGGATGTACCTCCGATTTTGATGCTATATCTCCAATTCCAAATGAAATTTCAAAAATGTATATAGCCTGTATTACTTTTAGGCGATGTTGTAGTATACTTGGAAATTTTCAGGACAATATATTCAGCGGTTTTCAAGGCCATAAATTACAAGCAAACATACAATCATTTTCCTCTTTTATACATATAGATTCCTACGAAGTTGGCATATATACGTTTGGTTTAGGTAACATAATACCACTAAATATTCGCCCTTTTGCAAGTTTTTGTTGTAATTTCTACCGAATGAACTATAATTTGAGATTTAAAGTTTATTTTATTATTTTTACTATTGGTTCAGCATTAGGCATGGCCCCAATTAAAAAGTACGTTGAGACTTTGAATGTTTTGAGAAGTATTTTTAATCAACATTGTATATAAAGTACGCAAAATTTCTCGATTTGTTCGTTTTTTTTTTATCTAGAATTTTCAATTACAAAAGGCATTTTGAAAAAAATTCTGCACAAAATTATAACCAAAATAGAACAGTCATTTTTCAGTTCCGTAATTTTTTAGTGGATTTTCTCAATATTTTCTTTTATGTAATTACAAATAACTGTAATTACAAATAACCACTGTAAATACAAATAACCAAAAGAACATTTGAGTCATTTGAGGCCCAGCAGTTCTCAACTGATGTCTTACTATACTTTTTTAAATTTTATACATATAGATTTAAAGAAGTAGGTGTATCCAGTTCCTTTGACACCAAACAGACATCTAGGGTGGGAGGGAGAGTCAAGAGTACGTCATATACTAACTATGGAACTGATATAATCATTATTCATGCTAATATTAGGATTTTAGCTAAATCGAAAAAATGGGCGTATAATTGGGCGTGGTCACTTTTTCTTGGCAAAAAAACAAAACTCGGGGAAGGGGTACATTAAAAAAAATTATCCAAATCAGTCCAGTCGTTCTCTACTGATTCAATTACCAACGAACAACAATTGATTTTTTTATACATATAGATTAAAAAGTAGGTGTGATCAATTCCGCAGCCCCAAATAAATACTTAGCGTTGGATGGAAAGTCAACAGTATCTCGTGTATATATTGAAACCGATATCTTCATTATTGTGGTAAAACTAAGGATTTTAGATAAATCGAAATAGTGGGCGTAATAGTAGGCGTGCTCAATATTTTTTCCTTAAAAGCTTAACTCGGGGTATGATGAACGTGTGATTATTAATGTTATCAAATAAAAATGATCGAGAGCTAATCATTGCTCTGAAAACCACTTAGTTATTGTTCACCTCTTCATTTTTGAACCATTTAAAATCTGTCGGCTAGTAACGGTTGTCTTTTGTTCCATCTGTCATTAGATATGACAGTTGTTGTATTGTGTATTAAATACCAAAACATGCAACACTGTTTCCATTTTGGCTACACAACAAAACATAACCCCAGGTTCTCTGTGTATTTCCTCTTCCCTGTCAGGCACTCTCTTTCTCCCAACCAGTCTGTCTCACTCACTCACTTAGCGGTGAATTAAATCTCACGTAGTGCCGAGTTAATTCAGTCTCTCGCTGGCCGTTGAAGTACAAAATTCGTGAGTGTACGAAGGCGCGCATTACATTTTTCGTTGTGTTTGATGTGATTTGGCATTTGTTTTTGTTGTTTTATTTCATTGAAACCCGACCATCTATCCAACACCGCCTCCCGCATTGACCAACAACCCTAATAGTAAATGAAACAAGTAAAGAATAATAACAAAATCTAACTAAAATTGTTGTTGTGCAAAACATTTATGGTAATGGCAGCAGTAATAACAACAACAGCTACTGCCACCCGCATGTGATGGTAGAATTAGGAGAATAAAAAATAAAAAAAACAGCAATAACAGCCGCAGCAACATCATCAAGAAAAAAGAGAAAATCTAATCATTTTAATTTAACAACAATTGACCCCCTTTGAAGGTCCATTGATGGCAAGGAGAGGAGTTGTTGGAGAGAACAAGTTATTTTTATAGAACAAAAAGCTATAGTTGCGGGCTATTACAACAAAATTATTTTATTCAAATAGAATAAATTTTAAAGAAAATTTAAAAAATACCACTTAGTGCAAAAGAAAATCTTTCAGCTCTTATCGCCCCCTTGAGAAACAAGCAATTCAAGAGAGAGAGAGAGAGAGAGAGAGGAAGAGTAAACAAGGAGCAAATAAAACATGATGAAAAATTTGCAAACATAAGAAATAAATCAATTAATTAATTAAATATTGCAGAAATACATAAGAAATCTTGGTGGAAAAGTAAAAAAGAATTGTGCAAAGAAAAATAAATAAGAAAATAAAATAGAAAATAATTGTCATTGTCAGCAACATCATTACAAATTATTTTGTATTGAGAAAGAGAAAAAATCGTTTAGTTTAAAGGGAAAAAATCATTAAAATTTATTAATTGTTAAAAAAGTGATTGTGTAAAACGTTTGTCCCGCCTCGTCTATCGCGCGCTCTCTTTCTCCATCTCCATCTTAGCTCGCGACTCGTGTAAAATATTAAATTGGCATTTCACTAATGAATTTGCTAAAAGCAACAATAACAACAGAAGCTATTTGGTATAATACCGCAACGGATCATCTGTCCATTCATCATAGGTTGGTAAATATTGTTATTGTTTTATCTTTTTTATTGCATTTTCGTGGTGTCTCCTCTGATTGCTTGTTTTCTCTTTAATTTCGTTTGACAAATAAGTACCTTCGTAGATATTTAATTCATTACCTCCATTAGAGGTCAAAAGTTCATGTTGGTTCAAATTGAAGGGCATTTTGAGTAATAACTATATACAGGTAATAGTTTACAATGATTACAAAAACGCAAAGATACATAAATAATAACAAATAACACAAATTAACGTACAGAATAAGTTAAAAAGTATCGGTCGGTTTTGCCGACAAATGTATTCCCTCAGACAATGTCCGTTTATTTTTATATATTTTGGCTTGCGTTATGATTCTTTAAACTGTTGACACTTTATGTGGGAGGTTCCGAAAGAGTATAAATACTGGATTTGGACTATACCAACCTCTACTTTCTCTTTATATGAAATATGTGATCCTTTTTGGAACATTTTGAAATATGCCTGAGTTACCAGATATAGTGGAAGGAAGTGTTCCGCTTCATTTAATATTGAAAACTTTTGGGATGTCAAAAATTTGAAGAAAATCAAATCCTATTGCCAATTTTATGGGAATAATAATAGTAAGAATTGTAACCTTGTAAGCATTACCTGCGCGTAATAATGTTTGCATAAATATATTTTTACTAGCTGAACCCGGTGCGCTTCGCTACCCCTTTTGATTTTATGTGCTTTCAAAATTTTATATACGAATATATGTTGGATAAAGAAAAACAAATTTAAAAATTAAAAAAAAGAATATTGCACTAATTTAATGCGTAAATAAACAAAATCATTACAAAAGCAGTAACATGACATGCATACACGAAGGGTTTGTCCTTTGGATTTATTTATTTCATAGCAAATACTAAGCGTGCAGGAAACTGCAATTTTTTTAAGTAGAGTGGTTTTTCTATTGCAATTAGTGAATTCGAGATAGCAACATACTTCGCCGTAATAAGCGTATTTCAAATAAATTGTTGTGTTGTTTTTTAGTGTTAGCCTAAGGCGTTGTGGGTCAATGATTTAAATATAATTTAAAAAAATTACTTTTACACAAAACTCCGCCACACCTTTCATAATTCATTGAAATTGGTGCGTCAAATATGTGAAATCGGCCGAGAATATATATATGGGAGCTATATCCAAATCTTAACTAATTTCCAATTAATTTATCACATTTATTATTATAACCAAATTCCACCACACATTCTGAATTTCATTGGAATCGGTCATATATATCGTGTTTGGTGCATAATATGTATGAAATCGACCGAAATATATATGTTAGCTATATCCAAACCTCAACTGATTTCAATATAATTTGGCAATTTTTGCTGGTGCCAGATTTTGTCTCTCTCGCTTTGGGTGCATCAAATATGTGAAATCGGCTGAGTATATGTTTGGGAGCTATAATCACATCTGAGCGTATTTGAATATAATTTGTCAAATTTATTTTTGTACCAAATTTAGCCACTCATGCCGAATTTCGTTGGAATCGGAAATACGTATCGTGTTTTGTGCATCAAATATGTGAAATCGGCTGAGTATATGTTTGGGAGCTATAATCACATCTGAGCGTATTTGAATATAATTTGTCAAATTTATTTTTGTACCAAATTTAGCCACTCATGCCGAATTTCGTTGGAATCGGAAATACGTATCGTGTTTTGTGCATCAAATATGTGAAATCGGCGGAAAATATATATGGGAGCTATATCCAAATCTGAACCGATTTTAATATAATTTGACTAATTTATTTTCTAATCAAAATCCCGTTATATATTCCAAATTTCTTTGGAATCGAACATACATAGCATAAAATACATGAAATCGGTCGAAAATATATATGAGAGCTATATCCAAATCTGAACCGATTTCAATTTAATTTGACAAATTCATTTTGGCTCCCAATTCCGTTACTTATTTTAAATTTCATTACAATTGGAAATACATGTCGTGTTTGGTCCACCAAATACATGAAATCGGCCGAAAATGTATATATAGCTTCCATATACATTTTCGGCCGATTTCATGTATTTGGTGGACCAAACATCTGAACCGATTTCAATATAATTTGGGAAATCAATTTTTTAGATAAAATCTATCACACGTTTCAAATTGCATTGAAATTGGGGATACATAGCGTGTTTGGTGCATCAAATGCTTGAAATCGGCCGAAAATATATATGGGAGCTATATCCAAATCTGAACCGATTTCAATATAATTTGACAAATTTATTTTCGGATTAAATCCCGTCACACATTCCAAATTTCATTGGAATCGAACATTCATATCGTGTTTGAAGCATCAAATGAACGAAATCGTTCGAAAATATATATGGGAGCTATATCCAAATCTGAACCGATTACAATATAATTTGGCAAACTTATTTTTGTTCCGAATTCCGTTACGTATTCTAAATTTGGAGACTGTATCTTCAACCAATCAATAGATATGTGCATATAAAATCTAAATTTTTGGAAGGTACCTCCGATTCTGATGCTATATCTCCAGTTCCAAGTGGAAATTCAAAAATGTATATAGCCTATGTTACTTTCAGGCGATGTTGCAGTATATATGGAAATTTTCAGGAAAATCTATTCAGCGGTTTTGGAGTCCATAAATTACAAACAAACAAACATACAAACATTTTCCTCTTTTATAGATATAGAAGAAGAAGATATATAAATGAATGAATTTGATGCTATATGATGCGATTTTGGATTATCAATTTTTTTTATTTTATTTAATACCAAAAAATATTTTCAGAACACAAAAGTATTGGCACACCTAAATTATATCTTATGAATATAGAAAATATTTGCGAATTAATATTTTGTTGGCAATCCCTACAGTTTAATAACAGCATCCAGTCGTTTTGGCATGGAATGGGCCAATCTTTTGGTCGTTTCTTCGCCTATATTTAATAACATCATCCAGTCGTTTTGGCATGGAATGGACCAATCTTCTGGTCGTTTCTTCGCCTATATTTTACCATTCTTTCAATAAGGCTATTTGCAGCTCAGTTTTATTTGAAAGTTCAGGTTTTTTAACCCGTCTGTCCAGTTCTTCCCATAAATGCTCAATTGGATTGAGGTCTGGAGAGTGTGGTGGGTGTGGCAGTACGTGTGCGGTGTTGTATGTTAGCTACATTCGCACAATATGAGATGTGTGCTTTGGGTCGTTATCATGCTGAAAGGTTAATAAATTAGTTGGGTTCAGCTTTTCGGTACTTTTCTTCGAATTTCCCTTTAAAATATCGAGATAAATTATTTTGTTCATTATTCCATCTATAAAAACTAGTTCTCCAACACCTCTAGCAGATATACAACACCATACCATAACTCCCCCACCACCATGTTTAACAGTTGGTGCATGGTTTTGTTTGTCATAGGCAGTGTTTGGTTTTCGCCACACAGTAACTCTTCCTTCCGACTGGAATATATTAAATTTGCTTTCATCGGAGAAGAGCACTTGGTCCCAAAACTCAGTTGACTTATTTTTATACTCCTTTGCATACTCTAAACGTTTCATTTGGTTGGTTTGAGAAATGAGTGGTTTACGTCTAGCAACTCGCGCGTTGTAGCCAGCCTCATGCAGCACTCGTCTTTTCGTCATGGCAAAATCTTCTTTAACTTCCGCAGCAATTTGCGTTGACGTTGTTTTGACTTTTCTAACAATTTGCATGCATTCTCGATCACTAAAAATTCCGGGCCGGCCAGAGCGCTTTATATTTTCCAAATTAAGTGCCTCTTTAAATCGATGAATGATGTTTCGAATGGTAAATCGGCTTCTATCCATAATTTCTCCAATCTCGGCATATGATTTTCCTTGATTGTGTAAATTAATAATAATTTTACGCTGGGATTCTGTGGTTTCTTTAAGTTTGCCACCTATACTTGCTTCATATATTATTTTCAACCAATAATTTTCACAACTGCTCGAATTTCTGGAAAAAATTAGCTTGGTTGTTTAAAACGGTAAATAGCCGTTCATATTTTCTAGCAAATGAATTGCCAGAATATAAATTTTTACATAGTTGCCACATAGTAATACAGGTGTGCCAATACTTTTGTGCACAAAAAGTTGACTTATTAGTTTATGCATTAAAGAAAATAATACTTACTAATTTGATATAAAAACAAAGTTGTATGTGGTGCTATATTCTTTCATTTACGTAAAAATATAATTTTCAGCCACTACACATTGCATGCCGAGCATAATACAAATTGTTAATTTGAAAACTGTCGGTGTGCCAATATTTATGTGCATTACTGTATATCAAATTTAAAAAGATTTTTTTTTAAAGAAAACTTAGCAACGATCAATATTGAATACGTATTTACGAGAACGGGGGAAATTTGAAATCAGATAGAACGAACATAGAATATTATTAATCTGATTTACACTGAATTGAATGGAGGTATAAATATAATATCGGATGAAACGTATATATGAGAGCTATTACCATGTGTGGATCGATTTGTTAAAAAATTAAACGGCTTCATTCTAGTAGTAAATTTATAGTATGATTCAAAATGAAATATTAGAAAATATATATGTGAGCTATAGTAGCAAAATGGGTCGTATGTGTGGAAACCCTTCCTATGTGGGTTAATTTTCAATATTTGGTGCTCAATAAACCTTAAATCGGTCAATATCCAGAGCACAGATTTGCTCGCCCGGAAGCGAAACTTGCTCGCGAGCAGGATTTCTCGAAGAGTGGGAGTTTTTTTTACAGAGTCTACTCTTCACTCATTTGTTTATGTGGGAGCACTCCCGAGTCACTCCAGTTTGAATAATAAGAGTGAGAGCAGAATCGCTCAAAAGTGTACGAAGCGGAAAAATACTCATACATAAATATATCCAGAGCACAGATTTGCTCGCCCGGAAGCGAAACTTGCTCGCGAGCAGGATTTCTCGAAGATTGGGAGTTTTTCTTTACAGAGTCTACTCTTCACTCATTTGTTTATGTGGGAGCACTCCCGAGTCACTCCAGTTTGAATAATAAGAGTAAGAGCAGAATAGCTCAAAAGTGTACGAAGCGGAAAAATACTCATACATAGATATAGAACAATGATGTGACAAAAAGAGTGCTCGGCAAGAGTAGAATTTGCTCTATTTTGAACGAATTTTATGCTCACTCAAAAACGAGGAAAATAAGCTCACTAATATACGAGCGACATCGAAAAATTGAGTTTGCTCGATATTTTTCTGTTCCAGGAGCGCACTAGCTCGAATTCGAGTAAATTTCACTCTTTGTACAAATTCCAGCGAATTTTTCGGGATCTGGCGATATCCAAGTCTGAGCCGATCTCGCCAACGTTTGACAAAGGTATTTGTCTTTAGGGGTCCTAATTATTAAATCGAATGAAACATATAAACGAGAGCAATGAATATATCTGGTACTGAGTTTCATCAAATTTTACGAACTTGCTTCCAGGGTGATTTTAGACGTCTGTTACAATGTCAAATATTATGCATTTTGTGGCACAATGGATATGATATCGGATGACGATACATACGGGAGCCAAATGTAAACTGTTTACCAACAATTTCAATAGGGTTCTTCCTTGGACCAAGCACAGACTACTTAAATGTTTTTGCATTGTGGGGCAGCTATCAGAACAAGTGGGTAGCTAATAGAGACGAGCAAAAATATGCATATTTGTTCTAAGCTTAATATAAACAAGTAAGCAAAGGCTACAGTCGAGCGGGGCCGACCGTTGAATACCCTACAACACTATAATAAACGATACAGTTTATATAGGCGAGATACTCGAAAGAATTCCACAAGATATTGTGACAAATTATAAAAGAAAACCATCAGGTTTTGTTCTCTAATTTTCGAATAATAGCAACTTTAACCAATTTGCTCATTTCCAATTTATTGGTAGATGTTGCACGTAAATGGTCTTCCTAGATCTGGAAACAAAATTTTCCCAAAGACCTATAATCTCTCAGAAGTGGCAAAAGTTTAACATTTATTATTGGTTTTTGACTGAAACGCATCTATATGAGATATAGACATTTGACTATATTCTTCAACGAAATCAGCGTTAACGAAATAGTCAGAAGTGCATCTGTCCTGTATTTGTGAATTCTCCAAAAAGTCACTGGAATGGACATTTTCGTATTTTGTCTACAAAAGTTGGCAAACTATTTCACACATTGAATATTTTTGGATGGCCATCTGAAACTGCTTGGCTTTTATAATGTGCGGTAACCCCCATTCAAATGTGCGTGAGGATCGGGCGATAATTACGACCTGTTGACAATTTTGCAGTTTTTTGGTCCATTTCAACCCCCAAATATATGGCGATCATCTCCAAAAAGAGTAGGCTTCTATTCTGACCCTCATGTTATCCCCATGCAAAACTTCGTAAGGATCGGGCCATAAATGAGATCTGTATATGATATCCCGATATCCTAACTACTTAGTTTTGTTAGCTGTAGAAATATTACCAAATGTTTAATTCAAAATGAAAATATGCCAAAAATATGACAAAATTGAAAAAATATGAGAAAATTTTACAAAATCAATATTTTCATCTTTAGAGAGATATTTTTATGCGATTTTTTTAGACGTTTTTTCTTTCCTGACAAGAGGCCATTCTGAATTAATGAGAACTGTCGAAATCAGTTCAGCCGTTCTCGACACATATCTCCTTTGATAAACATATATGTCGCACTTATTTTGCTATATATCCGATTTGTTGGATAATAACATCAATGTAAAGGTCAGAAGTAACCTTGTGATGACTTTGTGATTTCGCCGGGATTTAAAATATTCACGGTTTAATGAAAAATTTTGATTTTTTTCAACACAAAAGATATGGTCTATTTTACCCGCTAAATATTATCCGATGATCACCGTAATTGGTAGGCTTCTTCCCCGCCCTAAACTGTATCTACATGCGAAATGTCGCGTCCATTGGTCTATAATTGCGACCTGTATAGCTAATGCAAAATCCGACATTTTTTCAGTATTTGGTCCATTTCAACCCCTAAACATTTGGCAATCATCTCCAAAAGCAATAGGGTTCTATTCTGGTCCAAGCCCCACCTACATTCTAAATTTCGTGAAGATCGGGCCATAATTGCGAGCTGTAGAGTGATTACAAATTAACATGGACAGACGGACAGACGGACGGACATACATAGCTAGATAGACTCAGCTCGGCGAGCTAGGAAGATCCATATATACTTTCCTATGTGGGAAACCAATATTTCGAGGTGTTACATAATTTTTGGCCCAATCAAACTTATAATACCCCCAACACATAGTGTTGTAGGGTATAAAAAGTCTATTAGTTATGTCATAAATTTGGGGAAGTGTGCTAAAGACATCGATAATAGCAATAAATATGAGTTAAATGAACCATAAAGAGATACAATGCAGGTCAGAATGGTAAATGTGCAAAGATGTTTCATTAATGATGACACACAAAGCTGATGGTAAGATGAGAGACATTTCAGTTGTGATCGAAGGCAAACATTTATTTGTAGTATTTTTCTTTTGCATAAGAATAAGGGACAAGGCAGAGAAGGCAAAAATTTTGGAAAATTTTGATAGACACTTTTCCCCATCAGTTCTCTTAGCTTTCATTTGAAAATATTTTCCCCAGGAGCTATTCAAGATTTCTACCTACGTAAGATCTAATCTGAAGATGAAATACATCTGACTACTCCTTCCGGCACCTTCCCCAGCGCGGTTTATTTGAATAATTATATCTCTCTTAAAAAACGAAATAAACACCTGATTCTCTTCAAATTTCACATATTCCAACATTTTATTAACCAATGATCTTATGCGTCCCCACAAGGGACGATAATAACTTGCGAAACAAATCAGCTATTCTTTAAAACTTGGTATATCTAAATATTTTTCTCAACCAGTGATCTGATGTTAATATGGAATATATCGGCCCACTCCTTCGGGTGCCTCCCCCACAGAGGCTAAAATGTTAATTTTTATTATTTTTATAAAATTAAAAATAAATGTTTGATTTTACAACACAATGATTTTATTTTGTATTAGATAAAGGAGTACTTTGGTCTACTACTTTGGTCTACACGCTCATTTCAACATTTTTTCAAATAAATCGATGAGTCGATATAGTTCAAATCTGATCAAATACGAAATAGACAATATTTGCCCACACCTTCGCAAGGGACATTAGCTGAAGGTATACAGCTCAGCTACAAGTGAAAACAGTGTTGTATTATTTCACCGAAATTACAATTTGAGCTTTGAACTGTGTTATCCCAAAGTTGTCAGGTCCCTCCTATGCTTATATAGAATAGGAAAAAAACTATATAAAGTTTGAGTGGGGACAAGATATGGAAAACGGGAATTGCTGATTTGCTAAGTGTGGCCTTTTCATTAAGTCGGGATGTTACCTCAGAAGCGATGCCATTTTATTTCGATGTTATGATTGTATGAATTTGCCAATAACGTAATTGTAGGCCGTATCTGATGGCAGTTCTCCCTTGGCAGGTTAGTTATGATTTTTTGTGAATTGTGATTTGGTTTTTGATCATATACAGAGTAACCCCAGGTCCGACGCATTGAAAATAGATTCTCAGAATACGAATCGACTTTGATCGAAAAGATCAAATCATCTCTCTGAGTAAGTCTGAGCCATTGATTACTGTTGGGGTCAATTCTTAACAAATCTTCTTCCCTTCGAGCGTGATTAAGGAGGTAAATATTATTTCAAATTTAAAGACTAATAAATCATGACATGCAATCACCCTTGTCTAGGCAAAGGAAACAACACATTAGACACGAAAGAACATGTTTAATATGTAATTAAATAAAGTTTTATTGTTGTTTATGGTATTCTCAGCATCTTTTTTTCTTTCCATTAAAATTGTTTGGAATAATTAGGCTGATCTGGCCTTTAATGGGAAAGCTTAATTTCATCCCCCACCTCTTCTCGCCCCTCTATTTCGGCGCATAACAACGTAGATAAGTAATGAGACCATGAATGATCCGCTTGTTGTTTATCTTGTCATTATTGAAATAGATTTCCCGTGAAAAAAGAACCTAATAAGGAAATGTAAACTAAAAGCATTTCAATGAAAAGTGCATTAGAAGAAGTAGACGAGAGAAAAAAACAAAAAAGCCATTATCATAATTATTCTACAGAACATTTTTATGTTGCTCCAGTCAAATATAGGAATAGGAGAGGGGAGAGGGGGGAATGGTATATAGTTGTACTTTAAAAGAAAACGATTCTCCTCCTAAGCTCAGATAGCAATTGAAAACGTCCTCCCTTTCACATTTCCACGCTTTCATTCATGTTGCCACACTCACTGGCCAGAGACAGAGCAAGAAAAGTGATCTTGAATTTTCCAACTGTAAAATTTTAATTAAAAAAATTGAGATGTTTTGATTATAATGCGGGAAAATATTCATTCCTGACTGCTGTCTGCAATTTTCCTTGTGAAAGCAGCCACAGCTAAAATAATAGCCAACCAAGGGAGGTGGAAGAGGAAGACAACGAAATAAAAATATGCCATATAAATCTCTTGTTCACACAATAACTCTTGTATTGTTGGATGTCTGTTTGTCTGTTGTTGTTGCTTTGTTTTTGGAATTCTCAAGGTTTCTTTGGGCAACAAACACGAGCAGTCAGGGGCCGTGTAGTATGACACCAACAGCTGAGGGCCAGTACCACCACTGCGCCATATTCACATGTTTTTCTTCCCTCCAGTTGTTGTTGTTTTCTTTTTTGAATGACTGGCTGAGTGGCTGGCTTGTTATACACGCTTCGTTGGCTATTGTTCATCACATGTAGGTACTTAGTTGTCGAGTATTTTCCTGCATTTGCTAGAAGGCAAGGTTGGCTGGTTCGTCGGTTAGTTGGTAGATAGATAGGTAGATGATGTTTGATTGTAGGTTCCCATTTTACTCCCGTGCTACGCAAGATACAGTTTTTCAGATTTTGTCATAGATTTCTAATTTTTATACAAATTATAAATAAACAGCTTGGAGGTTGAACAAATTGCAATGAAATAAGATAAGAGAAAAATATCGTTATTGCCGAACTGGAGTCGGCTGAAGCGAATTTAATAGGCGAATTAAGGTAATGGTAAGCTAAAGGGGGATTATAATCGAGCTGAAAAGGTGCTTTATAGTCGAATTAAAATAGACCTAAACATCCGATCTGAAGAAATGCTTTAAAGCAAGCTTTAACGCAGGCTCTATAGCCCACTTGAAAAGGACCAGCTGAAGCAAACATTAGAAACTAACTTAAAGTGGACGCGATGAAATGGGACTGTAAGAGAATTTATAGATCAACATATGGAGGAGGGGAAGTGGGGGTCATTAAAGATCAGCTGGTAAGTGGGAAACTTAATAGACCAAAAGACGCTAGAGAACAGCTTAATTAAGGCTTTATAAACCAACTGATTAGAAGCTTAATAAGCCAGAGCGACTTTGTAGACCAGAGAAGGGGTCTCTCTCCAAGGATCTCCAAGGGGGAGTTTCGTAGAGAGTAACTGATTATAAACGACCTGAAGAAGGGTCTACTCACTAATAAACGAGTTGAAGCAGGGAGTAATTTCCTATAGACGAGCTAAATTAGGAAGTCGTCTCTCATCGATGAGCTGAAGTAGAGAGTCGTCTTTCATAGATTAGCTGAAGCTGACAGTCGACTCATCATCGACAACTGCTGAAACAGGGACTCGTCTCTAGTCTGTAGACGAGCTGAAGCAGGGAGCTTCCATAGACAAGCATTCAGCCTCCATAGAAGAGCTGTTTTGGACGAGTTGAAGGTGGTATCTTTAGACGCGCTGAAGTGGTCTCTTTGGGCGAGCGGAAAGGGTTTTTCCTTTGACGAGCTCCCATATAAATGGTGCACACGAACATCCACTGGTGTCGCTGTCCAAAAAGAGATCATTTAAGAGAAAAAAAACAAAGAAAAATTTGGCATACTTATTTGGGCTGGTATTACAAGTTTGGTGCACAATATTAGCCAAATTGGACGAAAATATGTGGGAGCTATACCTATATTTTGGCCGATTTTCTCCAATTTCAATAGGGTTCGCCCTTGGTCCAAACAACTTATTTGTGCAAAATTTAATCTGAATCGGTCAATAAATGCGACCTGTACTTTGTTTACAAAAATAAGTGGACAGATAAACGGACGGACGGATATGCATAAATCGAGTCAGAATGTGATTCTATGCAGATCATCAAAAGGAACTATGGGTCTATCTCGTTAACTTTTGCCTGTTACAAACAAATGGTAAATGGTGTAGGGTATAAACATTGTTGTTTTTAGACGAGCTGTAGGTGGTATCTTTGGATGATCTCTTAAGCCTGGCAGAAGGGGAGTTCTTTAGATAAGCAGAAGGGGGAATCTTAAGACGAAATGAAGGGAGTATCTTTAGACGGCTGAATGGTGTGTCTTTAAACGCGCTGAATTAAGTTTTTTTGACGAGCGGAAAGTGGGTCTCTTTTGACGAGCTTCCCTAATCAAACATCCATATATGAGTCTCTATAGACAAGCTGCTGTTAGCCTCTTTAGACGAGCTGAAGTTGGTGACTTTAGATGATCTAAAGGGGGTCTCTTAAGCTTCGATAAAGGGGGCCACTTAAGGCGCGCTGAAGGAGCTATCTTTAGACGAGCTAAAGGAGAACTCTTTAGACACGCTAAAGGGGCCTCCTTAGACGACCGAAAAGATTATATTTTGACGACCGGAAAGGATATCACTTTTTACGAGCTTCTATATGCAAACATCAATGTATGAGTCTCTTTATACAAGCTGAAGGTGGTCTCTTTATACTCGCTGAAGGGGGTCGCTTTAAACACGCTGAAGGGAGTTTATTTAGGCGACCGGAAAGTGTGTCTCTTTTGGCGAGCTTTAATATATAAAAAGATCCATAGGCGAGTCACTATAGACAAGCTTCTGTTAGTTTCTATGCACGAACTCAAGGGGGTTCCTTTAGACGCTTTGGAGGAGGTTTTTAGACGCGCCGTGAAGGGTGTCTTAGACAACTGAAAATGGTCCCTTTAGACGATCGTGAAGGGGGACTCTTTGACAAGCTGAAGCGATGACTTAAAGAAATTTTCGTATTTACTTAAGACCTACACAGAGTCAAGTAGTTTTAAAAACCACATAGCAGACCTTTCTAATGTCTTCAACAGATGAAGACATCATTTCATATTTTGACAGTGAAAATTGTATATGCCTGTCCGTCATTTACCAGCAACCAACATTTATATCTGTAATTGATGGGCAGTTCTTCTTCTTCTCCTTTGGTTGAGTGAAATGTGTTTTTTTTTTTTTGTTTTCATTCATGTAAACCGATTACAAATGCTTGTTATTCACGTTAATACCTGAGGCTAACTTGTTCTACAAGCAAAGACTGACTGTCTTGTCTGACAGATTTGTGACAGTTTTCGTTTTTGTTTTTCTCTGCTACCAGATACTTTCTTTGCGCCAAAGAAAAGAAAATTTTGAACCACACTCACATACCGAAGTTCCATAAATATGCCGGAAATTTCTCTTGTATTTGAATGTAGATTTTGGGAAAATCGTTGCAGCATTTCTTTGCCTTGTCTCTCAACTGCATTGGATTTAGAGGTACTAAGACTAAGTTAGTAGCAACCACTAGTTTTTGTTTTTTTTTGAGTTTTGTATTAGATATAAGCCGATATGTTGTTGCTCTTTTTGGGAGAAACAAAATGGAAATCTAGTTTTATCTTCTATTCCGGTATGATGGAATAATTCCCTCCTCACAATTCGTCGTCTCCTATTACCACAATCTGCCAAAAGCTATGTGTGTTCATAGAAAGCAGTTCTGTTTATTTGAAAGTATGATTGACAGTAAGCCAGAGGAGGTTTGGCGTATTTCATTCATTTATTTTAATCGGTTTTTATTTGATTTTTTTTTTTTTTTTTGACTTCGTTAACCTCAATTTAAACGAGTACGGGGATACCAAGAAGATCAAAGATTGATTTGGCAAAGACCATTTATTTTTAGACCATTATTCACTTTTTTTTTTTTTCTGCTGATCTAAACTTAGCAAAGAATCTTAATGCAAATAATGGTTTTATTAAAAACATTTTTGACACCAGTAACTACTTACAAAACTTCATCATAATCCCTTATTTTAACACGGGCATGTCTTACAGAGCAAGTACTTACCAAAAAACAAAGATCCAAGACTAAGACAATATTTCCATTTTTGGCATACTAGCGTTGAATTTGTACTTAATTTCACCACACATGTGCTCAGGGAAATTTTGGTGGATAATAAATAATATTCCCTTTAGCTCCTCTAGATAAAGATTTTCTGTACTTTAACTTCTCTATGCAGACACCTTGATGTCACTTTTCTTTATATAGCTTCTTCTTCCCTCAACTCCTTGGTCATCAATGTTCAAAGACTTCCATCTTCACCATGGAGACCTTGTGTTACTTAAAGAAAAAAACTCAAAATATTGCATTACGAAAATTGTAAACAACACCAAAAGAGGTCACTTCGCTCAGAGCTTTACTATTGGCCACAACAAATGCGAAATGTAAACAAAAGTCACAGATTCGTTTCCCCACCGTCTTTTATTTATTTGAACAACAAATAATCTTGGCAATTGTTTGGGTTTCCAATTGTTATTGGCTTGGCCCGCGCGCTTTGCCGCAATCAACGAAAACGCTTCGCATAACATGGAGATGGAGATATCGGCAATCATAAAATAAATACAAAATTCCGAAGTGGCATTTGCGAAATTTTAGAATATTCCACAAATTTGTTAATAAAAACAACAATTGTTAGTTGGTCTAATTTTTGTTGTTGCTGGTTGAAGCTCACGTTTTTTTAATTAGAACATTTGCGCAATTTCGGTTTATTGCCGCTCTGACGACATCACCATATCTTTGGAATTTTTTTGTTAATATTAAATTCTTAACAAATATTAAAAAAGAGAGATAAGATTGCAATCTCAAGTAGGAAATGCTGGCTAGCTAAAGTATGAAATGAAGAGTTTACTTTTGAAAATTGTTTTTAACTTTCTTAAATTTATAGACAAGCGGAAGGGCGTCTCCTTTATAGACGAGCTGCATGCCGTCTGGATGAGCTGAAGGCCGGTTTTTTGGTTGAGCCGAAGGATGTCTTTATAGACGAGCCGAAGAACGCCTTTATAGACGAGCCGCAGGACGTCTTTATAAACAAGCCACAGGGCGCCTTCGTGGACGAGATGAAGGACTTCTCTATGGACGAGTCGCAGGACGTCTTTATAGACAAGCTGTGAATCCCGACTTTATTGACGAGCTGAAGGGCTATTGATTTACCTACAGAGTGAGCCCTAATTTTACTCTCTACATAATAGTTATTGCCTATAACGTGTATAGTATAGGAGTAAACTAGGTATCCCCCATGTAACGATATGGAACTTTTTCAGTGCAGCCATAAAAACTGCTCTAAAGTATTATTTATTAAATGAAAACTGAATTTTTTGTAGAACCACCATGAAAAAATACGAAGCTATTTTTGATACAAATAAAAATGTTAATTTATTACGGAAATGGATCAACTTTTCCCATATCTTCGAACCATTCTGCAAATTTTGTACCTTTGTTTTATTGTTTTCTTGGGAATGAGGTCGTTATTCTATTTTGTATCTATTTAGTATGAGCTAAGCTCGATCTATAAATAATGATATTCCACACCGTTGGATGAAAGTTAAACAACTCATTTGAATTCCAAAAGTATTTGTCATCAAGTTTAACAAATATATAAAAAAACCAGTAAAGAAAGTCATAAAGTCGGGCGGGGCCGATTTTATGATACCCTACACCACTTTGCTAATTTAGATGAGCTCGACTTAATAATTAAAAGTTTTTTTATGGGAGAATTCAATCATACACGCTATGATTATAATTATAATTTAAAATTCAAAAGACTAAATGTGCCGAAGCATTTGTATCTTTTAAATTTGGACTTATATTGCCTATTCGGTGCAAAATTAATTTGAAATCAGATAAAGATATATATGGGAACTATATCCAAATCTGAACCGATCTCGATAAAATTTGGCAAAGATATTTCTGAGCTGTATTTGATATATTTCCCTGAATATCGTTGTTACGGGGTGCATATTACGGCTGTAGGTAACAAATACAACAAATCGGATGAACAATATATATGGGAGCTATAGCTATATCTGAACCGATCATCACCAAATTTGGCATACTACCTTCTAGGCTAAATTCGACCGTATGTGCCAAATTCCATCCCATTTGGACAAATATTAGACGTTTGGTGCACAATAAAAGGTAAATCGGACGAAGTTATATATGGGAGCTATATCCAAATCTGAACCGATCTCGATAAAATTTAGCAAATGTATTTCTGAGCTGTATTTGATATATTTCCCCAAATATTGTTGTTGCAGAGTGCATATTACGGCGGCAGTGGACAAAAATAACAAATCGGATGAACAATATATATGGGAGCTATATCTATATCTGAACCGATTTCGATCAAATTTGGCATACATATTTTCAGGCCTAATTTAGGTGTATGTGCAAAATTCCATACAATTCGGGCTTATATTACACGTTTGGTGCACAATAAAAGGCAAATCGGACGAAGATATATATGGGAGCTATATCTAAATTTTGACCGATTATCTCCAATTTCAATAGGGTTCGTCCTTGGGTCAAACAAAAATTCTTTGCAAAATTTCATCTGGATCGGGCAATAAATGCGACCTGTACTTTGTTTACAAAAATACATGGACAGACGGACGGACGGACATGCATAAATCGACTCAGAATGTGATTCTATGCTGATCATCAAAAGGAACTATGGGTCTATCTCGTTTCCTTCTGACTGTTACAAACAAATGCACAAAGACATAATACCCTGACCACCTTGTGGTGTAGGGTATAAAAACAACAATCTCACGTTATAACTTGTTTCTTTTTGGAATTCGGTTAAGCTGCAGGAGCGATACCAGTTGCAACGGTATCACAGTGTATTGTGAGAAATGAAACGAATTCTAAATATGCAAGTAAAAAAGCTGTAAGTTCGGCCGGGCCGAACTTTGAATACCCTCCACCATTTGGAAGGAATTTGGCAATTTTCAAAAAAAAAAAAAATAAATAAATAAATAAAATCCGTTAAAAATTCTGTTAAAATCTTAAATATACCGATGCAATCTTTATGTATTTTGGTATATACGACGACATGGATCTGCATAGGTATCTTTTGTCATAAGCCATTACAATATTCAAATACAAAATTTCAATCGTCAAAATACCGAATATAGGGAGATACTTATATATGGGGCTATACGAAGACCTGGACCTGCAGACAATTTTCAGTCACAGACTGTAGTTCCCATTACGAACTCGTAATACGTAATTTGAAACAATTCAGGTGAATAATGACGTTAAAATCATCAAAATACCGAATATTGGGAGGTTTCTTTATATGGGTGCTGTACGAAGACGGGGACCTGCACAGACAATTTGCTGTCATAGGATGTAATATCCATTACGAACTTAAAGTACCTAAGTTGAAACATTTGCGATGAATAATGTCGCTAAAATCATCAAAATACTGAATATCAGAAGGGGGCAATACAAAAAGGTGGACCTGCACGGCCAATTTTTTCTCATAGGCTCTGGTATCCATTGTGAACTTCACATATTAAATTTAAAATATTTCCGGAGAATAATGTCGCTTAAATCAACAAAATATAGAAAATAGGGAGGTACCATTATATGGGGGCTATACCAAAACGTGGACCTACTTGGCCCATTTTCAATGAAAAAAAATCCTGCAGACATAATACACATTTGAGTAAAATTGTATCAACTTACTTCATTTCGTTCGGAAGCTGGAGTGATTTCCACAGAGGGATAGACGGTAGACGTACGGACATCGTTAGATCGATATAGAACTTTATGCTGATCAAGAATATATACTTTATGGGGTCTAAAATGGATATTTCGAGGTGTTACAAACGGAATGACAATTTTAATATACCCTCCCTGCTATGGTGGAGGGTATAAAAACGACTAAAATTAGCACGCAAATATCCTCAACAACTCTACGGCGTGTACATGCACAAACTTGTACATTGACATTGCCAAACTATTTCTATCTAGCGATCTGATCCGATTGCAAGTTATTTACAAAACGAAAGTATTTATTTTTAGATTCCAAAAGTGTGTGGCCGGCCTAAGTTATTTGAGCAATGTTTTGGAAGACAAAAAAAATCGTGTTTATTTTTTGTCTCAGCTTGTCAGTGCTCCGATTTTTGTTTTCGTTAAGCTATTTAAGCAGAGAAAAAAACGAATTCACTATTCAATATCGGTTTGTATGACTTTCTGCGTGTGTATGTATGTTGTCCCAATATTGAATACGAAATTTGTGTACAATGCCAAGTTTGAACAAATCTACACTATTCGCAATGTGGTTTGTTGAGTGTAAATATAACGACTGTTTAGTTTGGATACATATAGCAATGTTGAGAGACAAATTTAAAAAACAACAACTACCAGAAATCACACTGCAAATCGTCATCATTGGCTGGCGTTAAACCTAGATATGGCTTGTTTGGCTATCCAACGATCGGCGGCAGGGCTATGATATATCAGTCGACAACAATCTCCTTCTTCTCCTTCTTTTGCCGCACGACATGTGTGCGCTGTGAATGAATGAATGGACTTTTTGTTTGTTTGCGTTTTAGTTTCCTAAACGAAATGAATTTTTCATTTTCGGTGGTTTTTCAGTTGGGGGCACTGAAAGTGAATTTTATTGTCTGTCGTTATCTGTTTTTTCGCTTTTTATCTGTGTGTGTGCTTTTTTGTTTGCCTTGTAGTGCCAAAAACCAGTTCTTTTAATGAGACACATTGTAAAATGGCATGAAAACCATAAAAACAAAACTTTATTCGGACCACCACCATACCAATTAAGAAGCCACTAAGTGAAAAACGAATGTAAAATATCTATACATAGAGGCCTATTTGCGGCCGACATAGATGACTTTTATGCCAAAATATATACAAAAAATATCATTTTCAAAAAACAAAAAAAAAAAAAAAAGAATAAATAAAATAAAAAAATGAAAAAGAACAACGGAAACCTAAGGGACATTATGAAAAGGCTATACATACACTTTTTTTAATTTTTAATTTGTTCAAATTGGTCACCATTGACACGAATTATGACCTTCAACGGCCAATGAAACCGTCACACGCTGTCCGAATTTTGCTCTGCGGTATTTTGGCTCATTTCCGGCGAAGCGCTTGCTTGATGTGATCGACACTTTGGTATTTTTTAGTGCCAAACTTGCTTTCCAAAATACTCCAGACACAATAGTCCAACGGATTGGTATCCGGAGATTTGGGTGGATGACTTTTTTCTGGAAAATTCTTACCAAAATGCGCTTGTAAACAATATAATGAGCTGTCGCTGGAATAACTTTAACAGCTCTCGGACGAGTGGCTTATAAATGACAGCAGTCTGAAGTTGGTTTCAGTTTTTTCGTCTCACCCTTTACGAAAACGTACGTAGGCTGTAGTAGCCATTACCAACTTTAAATACGAAATTTGTTACAATTCCGGTTAATAATGTCGCACAAATCATGAAAATACCGAGAATTGGGAGGTACCGTCGTATGGACGCGAAGACGTGGACCTGCATACAAAAATTGTTGTCATAGGCTATAGCACCCATTACAAACATCAAATACGAAATTTGAAATAATTTCGGTAAATTATTTCGCTTAAATCATGAAAATATCGGATATCGAGAGCTACCGGAGGCTATACGAAGACGTGGACCGGCATACGGAATTTTTTTTCCATAGGTTGTAGTAACCGTTAAGATCTCCCAATACGAGATTTGAAACGATTTCGATGAAAAATGTTGCTGAATTCATCAAAATACCGAATATCGGGAGGTACCGTTATATGGGAGCTATACGAAAGCGTTGACCGACATATCCCATTTACGAACTTAATCTGCCTACTGGTAAACTATGCATTTAAAAATGCAAAATTTTAGCTTTCTATCTCAATTTGTTCGAAAGATAACGAGATTACAACAGACAGACGGACATCTCCAGATCGCTTTTACGCTTATCCAGAATATATATATACTTAGTAGGGTCTATTATAAATATTTCAAGGAGTTACAAACGGAATGACAATGTTAATATACCCTCCATAGAAGGGTGGTGGTGGATATTGAAAAATAAGCTCGGGGTAAAGCCATTGAAATTTAAAAAAATGCAAGAAAGAAAATAGACTCAAAAGAACTAAAGAGTTGCTTCGCTTGTCCGAAAGTGGTGAACTGCCGAATTTGGTTTTCTCCGATGAGAACACATTCGTTGTCCAGCAGTTTGTAAACAAACAAAATGATCGTGTTTAATTGCCAAAGTCAGCTGAAAATGTGCACCTTCGGTTGGCCACCAGAACTCAAGCGCCGGCCATGGTGATGGTGTGGGCCACCATAACATCCCATGGTCGCTCTCCGCTCGTATTAGCGACAGTCGCATCAGAATAATTGCCGAATATTGTCGCGAAAATATTCTTGTGGGTGTTTTAGAGCCTTGGGAACGCAAACATTTTTGGCTACAGAACTTGGACATTCCAATAGGACTCAGCACCATTGCATTCAGCCATCCAAGAATTGTTACAAAATGAGGTTCCTCGCTTCATTTCAAGCGCACAATAGCCACCAAAATCTCCGGATATCAATCCGTCGGACTATTGTGTCTGGAGTATTTTGGAAAGCAAGGTTGGCACTAAAAAATACCAAAGTGTCGATCACCTCAAGCAATCGTTTAGCCGGAAATGGGCCAAAATACCGCAGAGCAACATTCGGGCAGCGTGTGACGGTTTTATTGGCCGTTTGAAGGCCATAATTCGTGCCAAAGGTGACCAATTGGAAGAAATCTAAACTTCATCTAAAATTTTATGCTATTTCCGATTTATTTTGCTTTCATTCAATAAAATTAAAAAAAAAACAACATATACCTCTCAAATCCTGGCCTTCGATTCTTATAGACATATTTTTAAAAGAGTTACTTTGCAAATGGTTGAGGGTACTGAAATTCCAAACGGGCCGAATTTAACTACTATTTTACTTGTTTAATTTCAAAAACTGTTGTAGTACAGATACATAATTGTGGAATATCACTCTGTATGATCTTGCCGAAGGGTCTTCGTTGTTTTTTAATTCTTTTCAAAAATTAAAAAATACTTCAAAAGCCCAATAAATTAGAGCAATTAACAGATACACCAACAACAACACCTCTAATAGGAAATCAAGAATATGATAGCAGCAGACAAGTGGCGCAGTGTAAACCGTTGTCAATGTCAATTAACGCTAATTAATAAACATTTGTGACAGTGACATTAAAAGCATTTGATTTGACATTGAACAACAGCTATGCTATCAACTTTTGAAAACAACTTGTGTGGCTTCAAAGAGCTGAAGTTGTTTGAAAACTACCTGTTAGTGTCGCCCACCAAATGCAACAGTTATGTTGATAATTGCTTTTTGTAAGATTTCTTTTGGAGAAAATCCAATTTTATTTTATGTTTCAAATCAACTTTCATTTGAAGGCGATAATCTCGAAGAGCAACAGGGATATGTGTTTCAAACAACACTTCACAATCTAGTGAGGAAAATTATTTTTGGCAGTGAAACTAATTTTCTGTTTTTCCTTTTCGGCAAATGTGATTGGAATTAGGTGAATGGGGTATGGGGAAGTTCTGTGGTAGCGAGGTGTGTCCAAGGTGTGTCAGAATTGATACGGGGTAATATTTTCGGGGGGAATTGCAAATATGATATCATGTACACAATCTTTGTGATACAAGTCATTTGGGCGCCAATCTTCTTCAAATTAAGATTATTTTAAAATATATAGATACATTTTCATTAAAACAGGTGTTATAGATACATTTACTAAATTGTTTTCATTATGTGTGTAGTCATTTAGAAAAGACCGACATAAATACATTCATTTTATATTCAATTTCTCAAATGGAAATTTCTTTGATTACAATTTAAACAAATTTCTACGCAATACGTTTGTCTAGAAATTTGAAAGATTAAAACCAGTTTTGAATATATTTTGGGTAGGGTTTCGAAAATATTAATTTATTTGTAATATTTCTGCGGTATGTCAAGAAGAAATTTTGACAAAGACGACCTTAATTTTAATATTTAAAACCTTTTTTCATTTATTCCGCCTTATGACAACATAGGGTATATATCGTTTGATACGGCAAAAATGTCTCTAATCGAAATAACGGAATTATTTCTTGGACAAAATTATACATCATACTAACTTTTCAGCTGCAGCTGTTACCATATATTTTTTCATATTCATGTTTTTCTTTATCGAAAAATAATTACGTCTTGCACATAAAAGACTTAGTACTTTTCGTACTATTATATTACATACTTCCGAAACCAACTTCATATTTCAATTCAATTGTGAACCACTTTGTACTTTTCGAACAACTATATAAAAAACTGGAAATTAATTTTATTTGCCATTTAAATTGTAAGTTGGAGACCCCATAAAGTTCATATTTTTCATCATAGTATAATTCAATGACGATTCAACATATATTCGGTTCCGTGCTACTTTCTTATATTTTTGTAATTTGCTCATGTTTCCACAATTTATTTCATATAGAGTACATCCCAAATCTACGTTCCCAACCAATATTCTCTTACAAATTCCATAGAATACAAAATTTTCTTTTCTGACCACACATTAGATGTAAAAGTGGACTTGGGGATACTCCAATGTGGGGATGATTGATGGTTCCCTACCCCAGGGTAGCATAAATAGATTTTTTTAGCCAAATCAATTGATGAATCTGGTCAATGCCAATATGGGTCCTACTCTGAAAATTTCAAATTTTATGCTAGGAGATTCTCTACCCCTTTAGAAACAAAAGTTGCCAAATAAGGGCCAAAAATGAAAAAAGTGGCCAAGACCCCAAATATAGCTTAAATTATACTATGGTTATATAAATATGAAATCGGGTTGTACCCTTATCCGTGAGTTATCGATATCATGACCTGCAAACGCGATTTAAGGTATCTTGAATGTTTGGGAAGAATATCTGGAAGGATATGAAAGAAGTAGGTCCACGATTTGAAATGAGCCCCATTAGGCTTTTTTCGGTCATTTTTGTTTGTTTAAATGTGTTCGCATCTTTCAGCTGAACCACAATATAGGCCCTGGAGTTGAAAAGTAGATGTCAGTTAACATTGTATTTCGAACTTATTTTATTTATTTATTTATTTTTTTTTAGATATCTTTTTGGTGATTTTTTAGCGATTTTGAAAAAGTAATTATCTTTTAACTTTGGTGTGACCACGATAAATTATTTCGATATAATCTATTCCGTTGCGCCACCACATAATTCGGTACTACACTTCCATGTAACCCGCCATCAATTTCAGTTCTCAAGAAATCAAGTCAATTAAATAAATTGGTATTAATATTCGAATTCAAAAATAAAATATAAAAAACACTACAAATGTACATTAGAAAAAAGTAAGTCAATATGGAAAAAATCATGCGAATTAAAACATTACTATTGTACTTTTCAAAAGTCAAAGTGAAAATGTTAATATATCACATTTTTACGCGATTTTTTTGGATATTATCCTTTTCGAATCGTTAAAATCAAATAATAACACAACTTTCTTTTATATATATAGATATAACTGCAACAAAGTCAAACTTCATAATTTTTACATTTTTTTGTACATTTTATTTAATGAAAGCAAAAAATGTCGAAAATAGCATCAATTTTTAGAATAAGCTTAGGTTTGTTCGAATTGGTCACTTTTGGCACGAATTATGGCCTTCAAACGGCCAATGAAACCGTCACACGCTTCCCGAATGTTGCTCTGTGGTATTTTGGTCCATTCCCAGCGAAGCGCTTGATTGAAGTGATCGACACTTTGGTATTTTCTAGTGCCAACCTTGCTTTCCAAAATACTCCAGACACAAAAGTCCAACGGATTGGTATCCGGAGATTTTGGTGACCATTGTGCGCTGGAAAGAAAGCGAGGAACCTGATTTTGTAACCATTCTTGGGTGACGCGTGCTAAATGCGATGGTGCTGAGTCCTGTTGGAATGTCCAAGGTCTGGGGCCAAAATGTTTGCGTGCCCAAGGTATTAATACACCCTTCAGAATATTTTCTCGATAATATTCGGCATTTATTCTGATGTCACGGTCGATTAATACGAGTGGAGAGCGACCGTTGGTTGTTATAGCGGCCCACACCATCACCATGGCCGGCGCTTGAGTTCTGGTGGCCAACCGAAGGTGTACATTTTCAGCTGACCTATTTGGCAAGTAAACACGATCATTTTGTTTGTTTACAAACTGCTGGACAACGAATGTTTTTTCATCGGAGAAAATCAAATTTTGCAGTTCACCATTTTCGGCCAAGCCAAGCAACTCTTTATTTCTTTTGAGTCTATTTTCTTTCTATTGTAAGTTCTTGCACTTTTTAGAATTTCAATGGCTTTACCCCGAGCTAATTTTTCAATATTTGCCGAATGCAATATTGCGATATATTCAGCTCACGAGCCATTTTTCGGCCACTGCGACGCGGGTTTCGATCAAGTCCTTCTTTACTTTTCGGACCATTTCTGCTGATGTTGCTGTTTTCTTCCGTCCACTTGCTTAACGTCGGGTTATGCTACCAGCGATGGTACGAGACGCAAAAGATTTATTCACATATAAATGCTGGAGTGCTCTAACGATAGCTACTTGTGGTTTTCCAGCCAAATATAAATAAATCACACTATCAGCTTGACCATAACTTGAATTCCACCGCGAATAACTGTAGAATTCTCACGAAAATGGTTTTTCACGCTTGTAAACAATATAATGAGCTGCCACTATAATAATTTTAACAGCTGTCGGACGAGTGGCTTAGAAATGACTGCAGTCTGAAGTTGGTTGCAGTTTTTTTTTTCATCTCACCCTGTATGCATAGATATTGGGGGTCCTTCTTATAATCACGTTATCTTTTGAACCAATTGAGATAAAATACTAAAATATGTGTTTTTGTCAATAGACACGTCCAGTTTATGATGTGTCATGTCGGTCCAAGTTTTTGTATAGCCCCCATATCATATTACAGACCGATACTCGGTAATGCGACGATTTAAGCCACATTTTTAAACTTAATGGGTTTCTATTTTGTATTTAGAGTGGGCAATGTAAACATATGTCACGTTTTCCTATAGTCCTCATACCTTCAGATATTCACCATTTTAAAGAGTATAACTGCATTATCCAACCGATTTCGTTGGTATTTTCAGTTTTAAATAGGATTCGTTGGAGTATTGCATCGCGATACTTTTTTAAAGGGTATCTTTAACTCATGGTGGAGGCTATTAAAAGTTCGTCCCGACCGAATTAAAAAATGTGTAACTTGTTTTATTTTAGTTAAAGCTGATTTTTCTTAAAGTGTTCTTCATTGTACAATTTAAATGTGAACTGTATATTCCCACACCATTAATTAATTTCTTAAAAAAAAATAACATAATTAATTTTTTATTTGTTTTTCATTTCAGACAAAGAAATCACTCCGTCCATCAACAACAAAAATGAGCCGAAATCAAAACCACTGAACGACGAACACTAGTGCGAATCGAATTCTTCAATACCAATTCTTCTAACTAACCCCACACACGTACGCTCGAATCGAATAAAGGAAAATATGCAAAAATCTGTTTAAGCCAAACAGCAGCTGCCAAGCTACGTACCACCAGCAACAACCACAACAACAATAAATGCAAATAATACTGATCACCACCACCAACAGCAACAACAAAAAGAACATCTTGAAAACATTCCTACATTCCGCCGTTTACAAATTCATAGCTGTTACTTCTGAACTAACTTGACTGACTATTTTATCCCAGTTAGCGTTTTCATTTGTCTCGTTTTTTTTGTTTTGGTTTTCGCTTGTTTTTTTCTGCCAACCAAATTCTTCTCCCATTTATTGTTGTTGGCCATCATTACAAGTACAGAAAAGCAAAAAAAAAAAAACTTGTTTATTTCCTCTTAGCTTATTTAGACAAGTTTGGCGAGGGAAAAAACTGTTCTACAAGACTTTGCAAAAAAAAAAGGCAAAACCGTGGCACAAAGAAAACAAACTTCAACATAAAAAAAAAAACGTAAGGCGGTAGATAGAACAAATAACAAGGGAGTGCCGTTTTTGTAGGGTCAGAACAGCAACAAAGAAACGAAGAAGACAAATATGACAACGTCACAAGCGGACATAAACACAAATTCAAACAGTTCGACGGCTGCCGCCGGCATGGCCAACAATAGTACCGGTGGCATGAACTGTGTTGACAATGCTGTTGTTGGTGGTAGTGGGGGTAACAGTGGTAACGGTGGCAGCAGCAGTGCCGGCGGCGGTGGTGGTGGTGCAGCAGTTACTGGTGGAACCACCAACCTATCATCGATGAATATCAATAGCAATGGATCGACCGTTGCCACCAACAGTGGTGAGTTCTCTTTTTATTTGGTTGGCATAAATAAACAATTAAATGAAACGTTTCTGTTTTCTGCTTGGAATGCATGTTACCTTTACACTGAGAGAAATTTGTAATTTAGTATTCATAGATACAAATAGGTTTAAGATAGATGATACACTTACAAATTCCTATAGATGGAAGAACTTTCCCAAGTGTATTTTGAGCTCAAAAACAGTAGAGTTTTAGACAACGTCAAAATTCAGTCTTGACTTCAAATTCATGGCAAATGTTCACAATTGCCGTTACTCCACAATCAAGGATTATTTTATGTCCATTGATGTAAATTTAAGGAGCAACAACCAACAAACAAACGGGAGAAAAGGCAAATGCAGGAGTCAAAATTCCTTAAACCAGCGCTGCTCAAAAGCAGACCTCGCTCACCAGCCCAATTTCTCTTAGTTTTTTTTAAATCATGTAAAACAATAATTTATACATTTTTTGTAATAATTCGCTTTATTAATAATTTTGGACAACATCCAAGTTTAAAAACAATTGAATTGAAGGGATAAATATAAAGAAGAATAGATTTTTTCCGAAAGGGATTATGTCCGAAAATTTTTATTTTGTTTGGCCCAGGGAAACCCTTTAGTGTTGTCCGATTTCATAAGTATTGTGCATCAAATGCGTAATATCAGTCCTATTCAAATTTATTTTAGCTCACATGGCCACGTTCAGTTCAAAAGTATATCTGGCAATTTTGGTTCAGATTTAGATATAGCGCCAGATGGGTTATATTCCCCCAAATGGGATGGATGTCGGCAAGTATTTCAAATTTGGTGAACATCGGTTTAAATACAGCTATAGCTCCCATATATTAGTTTCATTCGATTTGGTGTTTAAATACTTCACATTCCCAATATGCACCCCACAAAAATGACATATAAAACCAGACAACATATATACCTCAGAAATACCTCTGCCAAATTTCATCAAAATCGGTTCAGATTTGGATATAGCACCCATATGTATTTCATTTGAGTTGGTGTTTTAGTCCCTCTCATTCGTAATATACAAATCACGACAATGATATTTGGTATAAGATATCAGATACAGCTGAGAAATAGCTCTGACAAATTTTATCGATATCGTAAATACGACATTTGTTGAAAATCGTTTCCCATACAGGGTGAGAAAAAAAAAATGCAACAAAGTCAAACGCCATAATTTTTAAATTTTTTAAATTTTATTGCATGAAAGCAAAAAATATAGGAAATAGCATCAAATTTTAGAATAAGTTTAGATTTGTTCGAATTGGTAACCGTAAAAAGCTGCCTGAATGTTGAACTGCGGTATTTTGGTCCATTCCCGGTGAAGCGCTTGCTTGAGGTGATCGACACTTTGGGACTTTTTAGTGCTAACATAGCTTTCCAAAATACTCCAGACCAACGTATAGGTATCATTATGCGCTGGAAATGAAGCGAGGAACCTCATTTTGTAACCATTCTTGGATGGCGCGTGCTGAGTCCTTTTGGAATATTCAAGGTCTTCGGCCAAAATATTTGCGTGCCCAAGTCTTTTATACACCCTCCAGCATTTATTTATGCATTTATTATGATGCCACGGTCGATTAATACGTGCGGATAGCAACCATAGGCTGTTATGGTGGCCCACACCATCACCATGGCCGGCGCTTGAGTTCTGATGGCCAACCGAAGGTGCACATTTTCAGCTGACCTTTTTGGCAAGTAAACACGATTATTTTGTTTGTTTACAAACTGCTGGACAACGAATATTTTCTCATCGCAGAAAACCAAATTCGGCAGTTCACCACTTTCGGCCAAGCGAAGCAACTCTTTAGCCCTCTTGAGACTATTTTCTTTCGGTTGCAGTGTAAGTTCCTGAACTTTTTGGAATTTCAATGGCTTTACCACGAGCTCATTTTTCAATATTTGCCGAATGGAATATTGCGATATTTTCAGCTCACGAGCCATTTTTCGGCCGCTGCAACGCGGGTTTCGATCAAGTCCTTTTTTACTTTTCGAACAGAAATTGCTGATGTTGCTGTTTTCTTCCGTCCACTTCCTCGACGTCGGGCTACGCTACCAGCGATGGTATAAATCACATTTAAATGCTGGAGTGCTCTAACCATAGCCACTTGTGGTTTTCCAGCCAAATATAAAGAAATAACACTATCACGCTTGAATTCCATCACGAAGAACTTTTTCCTGGAAAATTCCCACCAAAATGCTTTTGTACGCTTGTCACTGGAATAATTTTAACAGCTGTCGGACGAGTGCCTTAGAAATGACAACAGTCTGAAGATGGTTGCAGTTTTTTCATCTCACCCTGTTGAGTCCTCGTCAAAAACTCTAGTAAAATTTAAAATGAGTTTTCGATTTTCTTCAAAATTTTTTTTCAAATTTTTAATAAAAATTGTACTTTTCATAGAAAGGTCCAACCTTTTTGGTACGCCTCCGAAAAAGGGCTTACCTAAATGGTAACTATCTGTCGGGACACTGAGCTTTTTTGTAATCTACGGGCATATATGGTTCTTAGTATTTCTTCATCTTCGTTGCCAATTAATCTTCTTTGTTGAATAAAGATTCACCATTAGTACAAACAAACAACTAAATTGCTAACATTTAATAAACAATAAAAAATAACTTTAAAGCAAATATTTATTCGCATAATCAATTCTCACGGACCCCATTCACTTTTTTCCAAGCTTCACCATAAAACAAGAAACATTTTCATTTATCACAAAGGCTCGAAATGTTGGCAGAAAATAAAACATTTGTTAACGCTAAATACCGGCCACGAAATCCAATAACACAGCAGCAGCAGCAACAACAACAACAATCAATTTATATTAAAACATTGAATTTTGACGAAATTACATCTAATCGGAACGATTAAAAACTTTTTCACCTGTTTCTTTATGGCGATCATGAGAGAGAATGGTGATGATCATCATGGCGTGGATTGCGTGCCGACAAGTGCTCAATGCAATTGCGAAATGCGGCAAGTGAGGAAAAACACATTAATCAAAGAAGCGTATAATTTTCAAAAAAAAAAAAACAACAACCCAAACCGAATCCGAAACCATCATTCGCAACGGCAAGATTTGAAACAAAGTATGAATTAAATGGTTCGATGATTTTGTAACAACGTCATTTCCTTCTTGAGAAACGTTTCGCAGTGACGGATTCAGAAATTGAATCAATTTGGCAAGATGTTTCCATGTTTTCGGCCCCATACCCCTCGAGGGTCCGGAAATGGAATTGATGAATGTGTGGCTAGAGCGCAAGCTTTATGTTTTATTTTTATTTTCAATAAATGATGTTAACACATTTTCCATTGGTGTGTTTTACACCTAAAGCGATTAGGTGTTTTTTTTTTGGTGTTGGATACAGGTTTCGAAGATATGGGTTAGAAAAACAATTGATGGAAGAACGGGGGATTAAGAGAATCAATTTTCTGCTAAAGAAGAGTTTGGTGTAGGATAGAGTTTGGTGTAGGATAGATTTTATGATTGAAATCCTCTAACCTCGGGAAACCCTCCTAAATACCACTATTATGACCTCAAAAAAAAAAAAAAACAGAAAAAAAAAAAATAAATAAATAAATAAATAATATAATAATAATAATAATAATAATAATAATAATAATAATAATAATAATAATAATAATAATAATAATAATAATAATAATAATAATAATAATAATAATATAACAATAATAATAATAATAACATAATAATAATAATAATATAATAATAATAATAATAATAATAATAATAATAATATAATAATAATAATAATAATAATAATAATAATAATAATAATAATAATAATAATAATAATAATAATAATACAATAACATAATAATAATAATAATAATAATAATAATAATAATAATAATAATAATAATAATAATAATAATAATAATAATAATAATAATAATAATAATAATAATAATAATAATAATAATAATAATAATAATAATAATATAATAATAATAATAATATAATAATAATAATAATAATAATAATAATAATACTAATAATAATAATAATAATAATAATTAATAATAATAATAATAATAATAATCATAATAATAATAATAATAATAATAATAATAATAATAATAATAATAATAATAATAATAATAATAATAATAATAATAATAATAATAATAATAATAATAATAATATAATAATAATAATAATAATAATAATAATAATAATAATAATAATATAATAATAATAATAATAATAATAATAATAATAATAATAATAATAATAATAATAATAATATAATAATAATAATAATAATAATAATAATAATATAATAATAATAATAATAATAATAATAATAATAATAATAATAATATAATAATAATAATAATAATAATAATAATAATAATAATAATAATAATAATAATAATAATAATAATAATAATAATAATAATAATAATAATAATAATAATAATAATAATAATAATAATAATAATAATATAATAATAATAATAATAATAATAATAATAATAATAATAATAATAATAATAATAATAATAATAATAATAATAATAATAATAATATAATAATAATAATAATAATAATAATAATAATAATAATAATAATAATAATAATAATAATAATAATAATAATACTAATAATAATAATAATAATAATAATAATAATAATAATAATAATAATAATAATAATAATAATAATAATAATAATAATAATAATAATAATAATAATAATAATAATAATAATATAATAATAATAATAATAATATAATAATAATAATAATAATAATAATAATAATAATAATAATAATAATAATAATAATATAATAATAATAATAATAATAATAATAATAATAATAATAATAATAATAATAATAATAATAATAATAATAATAATAATATAATAATAATAATAATAATAATAATAATAATAATAATAATAATAATAATAATAATAATAATAATAATAATAATTGAAAGTGCTTCTCAAATTCTTAACTTAGGCTATTACCAGCAGTAAACGTAGTCCAGCTTTATAAAAAAGTCATTAACAGAGTTGTGTAAATTTAACAAGTAAAAAGGTATCAAAGATCGGCCGGGCCAAACATTTAATACCCTCCTCCATTTTGAAGAAACTTGAAAAATTTCCAAAAATTCCGTTCAAAGGAAAACCATTATATGTGGGCTATAGGAAGACGTGGTCCAGTATATACAATTTTTTGTCATAGGCTGTATAAATCATTAAAATGGCGAATATTGGGGGTACCGTCGTACGGGGGATATAAGATAAAGTAGACCTATATGGGCTATTCTCTTTCAAAATTGAAATCAGACGATGACATATATGGGAGCTTAACTTAATTTTGGATCGATTATCACCAATTTCAATAGGATTCGACCTTTGGCCACAAAAAATGATTTGTGAAAAATTTCATCTCAATCAGACAATAAATGAGATCCGTAATTTTATTTTTCAAAAATACATTGACAGATGGACGGACATGCACAAATCAATTCAGAATTTGAAACCCCTGAAGATCATCAAAATGAACTGTTGGTTTATTTCGTTTCCTAATACCCTATACCACAGGGTAAAAAATATCATTTAAGAATCCAGAATTAAAAAAGTTAAAAGTCCCCGACTATAGTCCATAAATAGCCCCATAAAATATGATTCTCAAAATCATGGATGTAGTTTCCATCTTGGCCCATAAAATTCAGGTTGGCACTTATGAACTTTATTATCGAGAATTTTAGAACTGATTTTCATAAAATATCCTAAAACCTTAGCTAGTTCCTCATAAAAAATCCGGGAAGAGATTTCGGAGCATATATTATCCTTCACATCCAGGATCATAAAACTTTTTTTGCTCTATATACAGGGTTAGATGAAAAAATGCAACCAACTTCAGACTGCTGCTGTCATTTCTAAACCACTCATTATATTGTTTACGAGCAAAAAAAAAAGCATTTTGGTGAGAAATTTCCAGAAAAAAGTTATTCGTGATAGAATTCAAGCGTGATAGTGTGATTTCATTATAATTGCCTGGAAAACCATAAGTGGCTATCGTTAGAGCACTGCAGCATTTAAATGTGATAAATCTTTTGTGTTTCGTACCATCGCCCGTTACCGTGATACTGGTAGCGTAGCCCGAAGTCAAGGAAGTGGACGGAAGAAAACAACAACATCAGCAGAAATGGATCGAGAAGTAAAGAAACGACTTGATCGAAACCCGCGTCGCAGTGGTCGAAAAATGGCTCGTGAGCTGAAAATATGGCAATATTTCATTCGGCAAATATTGAAAAATGAGCTCGGGATAAAGCCTTGGAAATTCCAAAAAGTGTAGAACTTACACCGCAACAGAAATAAAATAGACTCACAAGAGGTAAAGAATTGCTTCGCTTGGCCGAAAGTGGTGAGCTGCCGGATTTTGTTTTGTTTTCTGAAATTGCACCTTTGGTTGGCCACCAGAACTAAAGTGCCGGCTATGGTGATGGTGTTGGCCGCCATAACAGCCGATGGTCGCTCTCCGCTCGTATAAATCGACCGTGGTATCAGAATAAATGCCGGATATTATCGCGAAAATATTCTAGATAGTGTATTAAAGCCTAGGGCACGCAAACAGTTTGGCCGCAGACCTTGGACATTCAAACAGAACTCAGCACCATCGCACTTAGCACACGCCACCCAAGAATGGTTACAAAATGAGGTTCCTCGCTTCATTTCCATCTCACAATGGCCACCAAAATCTCCGGATTTGGAAAGCAAGGTTGGCACTAAAAATAAAATACCAAAGTGTCGATCACATCAAGAAAGCGCTTCGCCGGAAATGGACCAAAATACTGCAGAGCAACATTCGGGCAGCGTGTGACGGTTTCATTAGCCGTTTGAAGGCCATAATTGGCACCAAAGCTTACCAATTCGAACAAATCTAAAGTTATTGTATATCCATAATAATTTCACGAATTGTTGTTCAGAAATATTTATTTTTTTTTATATATATATTTTTTTGCTTCCACGGATATGAAAATGATATTGTTCCATAAAACACCCTTAAGAAGTCCATCCAATGTTATTTAATTTTAGTTCATAAAGTAACCTAAAAAGTCCGCTAATTTGGTTCACAAAGTACCCATGAAAATTCCCGTTTATAACCCTTTAAATATCCAAAAATCCCGCTTACAGTCCATGTCTGGGCCCATAAAAAAACTAATATCGTTCTCATTATTTTTATAATTTATTCTCCTAATGACTAATTTGTGAATTTTTTTTTGTTATTTTCTGATTTGTTGTTGTTGTTTTTCTAAGCCTCACATTGTAAGGGTATAAATATGATCCGTTTTTTACGGATTATTAAATTTCATTAATTTTTGGTCCCCTAAAATAATTCGAAAGCATTACCCAGATTTATATGACAATTTTCAAAAGAGCAATCCTAGAAATACTTGAAGAAACAATTCAAGCGGAATTTATTTGAATTCTTATTTTTTTAACAAAATAATTTTGGCTGGTTTTGACTGAGACTGAGTCATTCATTGGTCAGTGGACAAATCCCATTTGCGTTTTATTGGTGATAAACACGCAGATGGGGGTTTTCATGATAATTTTGCCGGCAAATGGAGTGGAGGGGGGACGGTAGTTTCAGCTGTTGCGGCTGTCGCCGTGGCACTCCTAAATAAAACTCCTTTTTGGTTGTTGTTGTTGTTGTTTTGGCAATGGCGCGTTGTTGTCCCAATCTTTAACCCTCACTGAATCTTGAACTAATTTGGCACACACCTTTTTGTTGTGCTGTTGTTTGTTGATTTTTCTTTGTTGTTTTGTTACTTTAGTTCGGGTAATGGTGGTGTTACTTTAGTTCGGGGGTGGTGAATGACAGATTTTCACCATGGAGTAGATTTGTTGTTTCCCGTGTGTGTTTGCATTACATGAAGTTTTTCCAAACCTTTGGCTGGTATTAGAAATGCATAACATGACTGGCTAGGCTTGCATAGAATGTTACACCGACAAAAACAACAACGAATAATATTACGATGACAACGCCATCAAAAGATCCCCCGGAGGCCAATAATTCCATAAAAGAAATATGTTTAGCATGTCGCACATGTGGAATATTAAACAGTCTGTAGCCAATGTCTTATGGAATCCAAAACATATTCCATGTGTGTGAGTGTGTGTTTGTCTAAATACTCCTCCCAAGCCGGCTGCATACCTAGATTTCTGTGCATATGTTTAGAATATTGTTGCACATATCGACAATATTATTTATTGTTGTTGTCATAAGACTTGATGTGTTGTTGGAATAGTAGTTGCCTGTTTATTAGTCTATCACCATTGCCGATGGGCCTGAGAACATACAATTGAGCCGTGTTTATGGACACTTCAATAATCCAGTCTTAAAATTTCCATACGAAGGCGAGCGAACCTTTCAATTATTTGAAAAAATTGCATAAATTGATGGAGGATTTCCGTTGCAAAGAGCGTTTGAAATTGAAAGAAATACAAAGAGTGGTCTGCCTAGCCTTTTCATTCTGACTTGTTGGTTATTTGTACCCGGGAACGTGATGGAGAAGAGGGGCATAATAATGACTTCAATAAGGGATCAGGCTTTTGAAGTCAAAATGAAAGAATTTAAACTGTTCGATCCATGGATTTAACCAATCATGGATTTAACACAACTTTCAATTTTAGTCTTCTCAAATCACAGTCGATTTTGATTTAAAATTTGTTGATGTATAGTTCAGCCAGCAGATAATATGATAAATTCTTTGATGTTTATCTTCACATTTGCTCGGCTCCAGAGTCTGCAAGAATCTACTAGTTTTGCATTTTTTTTTTTTTTTTTTGATATTATAGAGGCAAATCTGGAACAGAGCAATTATTAAACAAGTTACATAGCACCGAAGTTCGGCCGGTCCGATCTTTTAATACCCTTCACCATTTGGAAGGAACTTGAAAAACTTTAAAAAAAAATTAGTCGAAAACTACGGTTAAAACGAAAATTGTTATATGGTGGATATACAGGGTCCGAATAAAACACTGCAACAAAGTCAAACGCCGTATTTTTTACATTTCTTTTAAATTCTATTGAATGAAAGCAAACAATGTCGGAAATAGCATCAAATTTTAGAACATGTTTAGATTTGTTTGAATTGGTCATCTTTGGCACGAATTATAGCCTTCAAACGGACAATGAAACCGTCACACGCTGCCCGAATGTTGCTCTGCGGTATTTTGGCCCATTTCCGGCAAAGCACTTGCTTGAGGTGATCGACACTTTGGTATTTTTTAGTGTCAACCTTGCTTTTCAAAATACTGCAGACACAATAGTCCATCGGATTGGTATCCGGAGATTTTGGTGGTCATTGTGCGCTGGAAATGAAGCGAGAAACCTCATTTTGTAACCATTCTTGGGTGACGCGTGCTGAGTGCGATGTTGCTGAGTCCTGTTGGAATGTCTGCGTCCGACATCTTTGCGTGCCAAAGGCTTTAATACACCCTCCAGAATATTTTCGCGGCAATATTCGGCATTTATTCTGATGCCACGGTCGATTAAAACGAGCGGAGAGCGCCCATCGGCTGTTATGGCGGCCCACATCATTTCCATGGCCGGCGCTTGAGTTCAAGTGGCCAACCGAAGGTGCACGTTTTCTTTGGCAAGTAAACACGACCATTTTTTTTTTTTTTTTTTTTTTTTTGCAAACTGCTGGACAACGAATGTTTTTTCATCGGAGAAAACCAAATTCCGCAGTTCACCACTTTCGGCCAAGCGAAGCAACTCTTTAACTCTTTTGAGTCTATTTTCTTTCTGTCCTCGAGATCATTTTTCAATATTTGGCGTTTTTCGGTAATTGAGACGGGGGCTTCGATCAAGTCGCTTCTTTACATTTCGAACCATTTATGCTGATGTTGCTGTTTTCTTCCGTCTACTTGACGTCGGGCTACGCTACCAGTATCACGATAACGAGCGATGGTACGAGACACAATAGATTTATTCACATTTAAATGCTGGAGTGCTCTAATGATAGCCACTTGTTGTTTTCCAGCCAAATATAAAGAAATCACACTATCACGCTTGAATTCTATCACGAATAACTTTGTTTCTGGAAAATTCTCACCAAAATGCTTTTGTACGCTTGTAAACAACATAAAAAAATTTGACAAAGCCAATCCCTGCATAGACAGACCACCCTACCAACTACACTTCTCTATATTAATTTTTTCTTCTCGCTTCTACATCTCTCCTATGCTCAAATTTCTCATTTCTTCCTAGGATGAACACAATGGACCAAAGGTCTTCGGGTAAAGCAGTTGCCGAATGCAGTGTAACTGCGCATCCTTAAACGAACCAACCACGCAACCCTTATAGGATTTATATGGTCTAAGATAAAATCTTAAATCGGAAATTTTTAATCAGGTTAAATGGACTATAACTATGGACTTTTTAAATGATTGCTTTCGTCTAATATGAGACAAATAATAAATATCGATGCATGTTATTAGATGGGGGGTTATAATATTGTATTTATACCCTACACCACAAGGTGGTCAGGGTATTATGTCTTTGTGCATTTGTTTGTAACAGGCAGAAGGAAACGAGATAGACCCATAGTTCTTTTTGATGATCTGCATAGAATCACATTCTGAGTCGAATTATGCATGTCCGTCCGTCCGTCTGTCCATGTATTTTTGTAAACAAGGTACAGGTCGCATTTATTGCCCGATCCAGATGAAAATTTGCAAAGATCTTTTGTTTGGACCAAGGACGAACCCTATTGAAATTGGAGATAATCGGTCAAAATTTAGATATAGCTCCCATATATATATTCGTCCGATTTGCCTTTTATTGTGCACCAAACGTGTAATATCAGCCCGAATTGTATGGAATTTTGCATATTCACCCAAATTAGGTCTGAAAATATGTATGCCAAATTTGATCGAAATCGGTTCAGATATAGCTATAGCTCCATTTATATTGTTCATCCGATTTGTTATTTTTGTCCACCGCCGCCGTAATATTCACTATGCAACAACAATATTTGGGGAAATATATCAAATACAGCTCAGAAATACATTTGCTAAATTTTATCGAGATCGGTTCAGATTTGGATATAGCTCCCATATACAACTTCGTCCGATTTACCTTTTATTGTGCACCAAACGTCTAATATTTGTCCAAATGGGATGGAATTTGGCACTTACGACCGAATTGAGTCTAGAAGCTAGTATGTCAAATTTGGTGAAGATCGGTTCAGATATAGCTATAGCTTCCATATATATTATTCATCCGATTTGTTATATTTGTTACCCACAACCGTAATATGCACTCCGTAACAACGATATTCAGGGAAATATATCAAATACAGCACAGACAAATCTTTGCCGAATTCTATCGAGATCGGTTCAGATTTGGATATAGCTCCCATCTATATCTTTATCTGATTTCAAATTAATTGTGCACCAAATGTGCAATACAAATCCGAATTTCAAAAGATACAAATGCTTCGGCATATTTAGTCCTTTGAACTTTAAATTATAATTATAATTCTCCCATAAAAACTTTTAATTGTTATGTGGAGCTCTACTAAATTAGCAAAGTGGTGTAGGGTATCATAAAGTCGGCCCCGCCCGACTTTAGGACTTTCTTTACTGGTTTTAAAGATGGAAATAGAATAAGACAAGGCCTAGAGTCTAGAGTTTGTATAATCTATTTACTCACTTTAAAAATACTTTTTCGATAATTTCCCTTTTCACGAGAGACCTTTAAAGCATTTTTCCCACTCTCGTTGTACTTAGACTCTAAGTGATATAACTTACTGTTGACATCGTGTTCATGACATCTCACTTCTGGTGAGCACTTTAAAACTTATCACAACGATAACATGAAAATAAAACTATGAATGAGAATGTCTGTCTGGACTAAATGAAAGATTGACGGTTGGAATGAATGAAGATTCGTTTCTTTTATTCTATTTTTGTTTTTTTATTTTAAGTGCTGACACTAAGTTGTGGAGGCGCCATCCGCCATTCGTTGCCAGTAAAAAAATACTTTAAATCATTATTTGTTGTTGCCGCAGCGGTGGTGGTGGCGATTATACCGCCAGCAGCAGCCTAAACAACAACAAAAAACTATATAAATACTCTGTTGCATTCTATTTATTATTTTTTCATTTTGTTTCTTTTGTTGGTGAATGAACTTATCTTTGATTTGGCCTCTTCGTATGACAGGTTCCATTTCAAATACAAAGGGGAAGGTTAATAAACATGTTGGACATGCTAATATACAAATGTAACTTGGTTTATCATGGATTATATTTATTGTCTTATTAGATGGCGATGTGGGAGTATTTTTGCACTATTGAATGTTAAATTGTTTGGTTTCGAGTTGAGATGAAAAAATCTAAAATTTTCTCTATATGTGTATGTAAAATCTAGAAGGGTTCACTTTTGTGGTCACACCGGTTATAATCTTCGCTACCCAGTAAAAAAAAACTCATTACCAAGTAATGAGTTTTTATAAATACTTTCTAATACACAGTAAGTACTTACCAAGTACTCACTGGTCCTTCCTTTAAAAAGAAACACAAAATTTAGCACAGCTATTTTAAGTTTTGTGTTGAACTATAATATTCTACTAAATATCAAATGAACAAATCAACAGTCAGAGAGTGATATGATAACTGTTCCCAAACTTCCACCTAGAAACTGTGAAATTTATCTACTTTTTCTCTAGAACTCACATTTTCCCATTGGAAATTTCTATTTACTTGAAATTTGAGTAAAATTTGCAATAATCGCATGTGGTTAATTTGTCATAAACAATAATTGATGTTGTTTTTGTTGCAAAATTAAAAAAAAATCATTAAGTCTCCGATATCCATCGATTCGTTTGAATTTTTGTTCAAATAGCCATAACACTACAATCAGAGCTACCGATTTTTCTCCATTTTCAGATGTCAACCAGTTGTATAATTGTTGAAAACAAAAAGTATATATTTTATTTCAAAACTATCAATTAAAATATTTAATTACTGGTTACTTTCGTTTATACCCCACATTCCGCACCGGGCCAGAGTACTTTCATTTGTCTCAAGTTTGAATGCAGAGCAGCAGAAAAACGTAGACAGTAATTAAATACTTGTTGCATACGCTGTCTAAGGAGACAGCAAAAAAAAAAACGATTTTTTCTATTTTGTTTCACTTTTATTTGGTTTATTGTTTTAGTTTTTTTCTTCTCTTTAGTTGCATGACGATGATGACACTAAAAATGTTTAAATTTTACAGCAGACATTTGAAAAGTAACAAGTAGAGATTGTTTTTCATTTCTTTATTTTCACCCAAGACTTGTTTCAATGGCAGCAAATGGATTGGGGTTTCAAATTCTTTTGGCACAGTGGAAGATGGATGGTAGATTGGTCTTGGTTTCTAAAATTAGCGACAATCGTCTCAAAAGGAGAGCTCGGTTTTGAGGCATTTTATCCCAGGAAACATTTGGTGGCGTATGTGACACATGCATTATTATAAGTAAGCAAACAAAACAGTGAGATCTACATACCCAGTAATGCAAAAAAAAAACGGAAAGATATTCCAAGGAAATATGACTTACTTTTAAAATAAATGTAATGAGCAGCGGCGGTACGCCCGACCAAAAAACCTAAGGACATTGGTTCGAATCTCCGTGCTAGCATAAAAATACGAAGGGTTTGCCGATACACACATGAGCCTTGTTAATAAACCATTGACGTCGGCTGGGTCAACGGTGTGCCCGACTACCAATCTGCGGTTTACCAGTTTAACCCATCGGGCAAAGATGATACCAAGACAAAAAGATAAGGGTGGTGAAATTAAAACCCAAATTCAACTCTAGTGTTCTAAAAATAGTATAATAACTTTTTATACCCTCCACCATACATAGTATGGAAGGTATATTAAGTTCGTCATTCCGTTTGTAATAATTTTAGGCCCAACAAAGTATATGAATTCTTGATCAGCGTAAAATTCTGAGATATTCGATATTTTCAGGATTTTTGCGACATTATTCACCGTAATTGCGTCAAATTTTGTATTTGAAGTTCGTAATGGTTACTACAACCTATGACGAAAAATTGTCTATGCAGGTCCACGTCTTAGTACAGCGGTACCTCCCTTCGCTACTACAGCCTTTGACAAAAAATTTCTTATTTAGCATTATTTCATTTGAGAGGTATTTTTCGACGGATTTTTTTTTAATTTTTTCAAGTTCCTTCTGAATGGTGGAGGGTATAAAAATTCGGCCCTGCTTACCTAATTTTTTACTAGTTTGAACTTATTTTCTCTTGGTGACTGTTTGGAAAAAAAATTACTTTCTATAACATGTTCATCATAGAATTAGGAGTAAATAAGCTATTTTGTAAACAGTTACTGGAAGTCCACACCTGTGAAGCCGCTACTCATTACTTGGGGAAATTAAAGCAAATTATTTTGACTTTTAAAATGTTCATAATCTACCATTTTAAAGAGTTTTAAATGTCTTAACAACAGCATAGTACATTGAAATATTGTTAATACCGATCACCTTTACAAGATAATCTGTTTGTAGAAGCACATTTCCGTCTTTAAGCTATATCACAAATTGACGTCCTCTACAGAAACGTCCTAAGGAAGAAAGAATCTTCATCCATACATAGACGACTCTTTGTCACCATCCGTAGATTGGGAACTCTTTTAGATCTTCCATAAATAGAAAACTTTTCAAAACCTTTTGAATTCTTTATCTTAAGGTTTTCTGTCTGTAGAATACTTGAAGTTGGTTGCAGTTTTATCATCTCACACTGTACTTAACTCTATAAAAATCAACTCTTTAAAGTGCCACCAAAATAGACTTCAGAGTTCTTTGAAAAATATTTCAAATAATCTATAATCGTAGAGCTCTTTGAAAAATTCTTTTATAAAATCCACAATTATGGCCACAATAGTTCTTCAAAAGAATTCTTTCAAAAATCCAATATTAAGGCCTCGATAGTCCTTCAAAAGAATTTTTTAAAAAAATCCAAGATTATGGCCTCGATAGTCATTCAAAGGAATTCTTTAAATAAAATTCACGATTATGATTTCAAAATGAATCAATGGCCCCGATTGTCTACAAAAAATCCAATATTTTGACCTCGAAAGCCATTTAATGAAATTCTTAAAAAAATGTATGATTAGACCTATGTCGGTTCTTTAACAATTTTCTTATTAAAAACACCACAATTATGACATCTTTGGTCCTTTAAAAATATTTTTAAAAAATCCACGGCTATGCCTTCGGCTACCATAAAAAATTTTTTAAAATTTTTCTGTAGATTGAAGATGGAAAGAATACACTTTTTTCTTCTATATCATTATGGTAAAGAAGAGCCTTAAGTTATTCTATGAACTTAAGAGGCATTCTATAAAAAGAAGACCCTTCATATGGGTCATATGTAAGAAGAAGACGCTTTGTGTTATGTTAAACATTGAAACCCTTTGGAAAGAAGCAATTTTAAGGTCTTTATAAAAAGAAATTCTTTCAAGTTTTCCATAGAAAGTAGATGCTTCAAGGTCTTCTATAAATAGAATACCTTTCGAGTTATTTTGTAAATAAGATATGCTTTAGGGTCTTCTATATATAGGAGAGCCTTTGTGACCATTTAAAGATATTATGTGAAAGAAAGAATTGCAAAAGATATTTGAGCTGATATTCTCTATTGTAAATATTTCTCTCTGCATCTCGTCAAACTTTCGGATCGTGATTCATTAAAATGTGGCCGGCACTTTTCACAGTTACTGCTCATTTGCTAAACAGGAATGTTCACTACGAGTGATGACGATGAGGGTGGTGTTAACTAGGTAGGCAGGCCTTGAAAGTTTCAGCGGAAAGAGAAAAACGTCTTTGTGCCGAACTGTTCTGAGGCTATGAAATTGACATCATTTGCGTAGAAATTTGCTTGCCTTTAAACGGTGGGAATAAAGAACAGCAGAAAAAATACCTGCGATGAAATTTCTTTGAGAGGAAAAAAACAACAACAGAAAATACAAACGATTTACATAAATATTTGGCCGTGTTTTTTTTTAACGGCCGAACTTGAGTCATCAACGACGAATGCAAAGTGAAATAATTAACAAATTGATGATGATATTTTGTTTGTTTTTTCATTGAATTCATTGTTTTTGTTTTGCGGTTTTCAGTTTCGATTTTGGCAACAATTTTTATTCATCGATTAATGCAGTCATTACCTGAAATAAAAGTTGAGGGAAAAAACGTAATAGCAAATCATTTTGACAATAGACAGGCGTGTAAAACTGGCAAAACTAGCGATTGGAATCTGTCATGCACAATGAATAATTTACTTTTATGGCCCGTAATTAAATGTCGGATTGTATAATTGACCGTGGTAACCGTTTTTTGGAGTGATAAGATTCGATTGATAGGTAATAATAATAAAAGGTGGAAGACCTATAACAGGGTCTTCCATTTATGGTTGATATAAAACATGAAAACAATGATTCTTTCTATAGATATCTTTCAACATAACTAGTTCAATGATCTCAGTATCCAGAGCTGCAGTTAATTATAGTGTCTTTTTTGGTGCACTGATTTGCACACATTGCTTGAAATATACAGCAACTGTTCTTTAATTGATAAGAGTGATTCAAGTTGAATCTCCCCGAGTAGAGATTACCCAGTAGAAGGCTACCGTCCTATTCCCCCCTAGGTACATGGACAGACCGTATACCCCTAAAATTTTTTCTATCTATTTTGTATTGGCGATTTGGTTTGACAATACAACAAGTTAAAAAGCCGGGCCGAACTTTGAATACCCTCCACCATTTGGAACGAATTTGTAAATATTCAAAAAATAAAATACGTTAAAAATTCTGTTAAAATCTTAAAAATACCGAAAATAGCGTTATATTGGGGTCTGTACGACGTAGACCTACATAGGCATTGTTTGTCATAAGCCATATTCATATTCGAAACTTGAAATAAAGGGTGAATAATGTAGCTAAAATCATAAAAATACCGAGACCTGGACCTGCATAGACAATTTTCTGTCTTAGGCTCTAGTATTCATTTCGAACTTCAAATACCAAATTTAAAACAATTCCTGTGAATATTGTCGCTAAAATCATCAAAATACCGAATATCGGGAGGTACCATTTTATGGGGGCTATATGAAAACGTGGACCTACATGGCCCATTTACGAAAATAAAAATGTGCGCAAAATTTTAGCCTTCTATCTCAATTCGTTCGAAAGATTACAACAGACGGACATAGCTAAATCGACTTAGAATTTTATGCTCCTCCTTTTCAAGGTGGAGGGTACAAAACACACACACATTCTTTCCCGCTAAATGCAACACCCTTTTTTACTTAAACTATGCCTTGAAAACGCTTAGGAAAGCGGGAAATATTGTAACTAGGAAAATTAAAAAAAAAAAAAAAACTAACCACTATTTACCAACCATCACCAATTGATGTTGTTTATGTAATTTGATTATAGGTGGAAACCTATAATTTTCTGCTCAATTAGTTTTAAAAATGTTAGGCCCACACACGTATGTAATGTTGGTGATAGGACATGTGGTTCACACGATATTGATATTTTCCTCTAGCAACCATAATAATTTGTATTCAAATCACAACATTGATCTTTTATATGTGATTAGAGGAAAATGCAAATTATTAGATTTTCTTTCCCATGATATGTTGAACTGTTGCATCTGAACGTGAAGAGACATGATGTGTGAAAATGGGAAGGAGAGTCGCACCATGTTGTTAGTTATATGTTAAAGAGGGGTTTTATGGCCAAATACTCCTTTAACAAATCCATGATTATGACCTTCATTTTCCTTAAGTCCTTTAAAATATAAAAAAATCAAGAAACAATAATTTAAAAGAATCTTAAACAAAATTTCGTTAAAACCTATATTTTAAACGTCCTCGTTTATTGAGTCTTTCCAGGAATGAAACATTTACGACTTTAAAAAATAGTCTTTAAAAATCTGTCATTATTACATTTTTAAAAAATCTTCGATTTTCAAATCAAATTTTAAAAATTCACGATTATTTAATAAGGAAACTCATAAAACTCTACTTTAAATTATTAAAAAAATCATTTAACGATTAATTCAATTTAAAGTTATTCTTTAAATATCTCGATTTTCAAATCAAATTTTAAAAATTCACGATTATTTAATAAGGAAACTCATAAAACTCTACTTTAAATTATGAAAAAAATCATTTAACGATTAATTCAATTTAAAGTTATTCTTTAAATATCTCCAGGATTAATTAAATTTAAAGTTGTCCTAAAAAAATTAAAAAAAAAAAATCTTAAAAAAAGTTTCTTTAAACAAATCCACGATTATTTAAATTTAATAAATTTTTTAAAACTTAATTAAATCTATAAATTGTCCATGGTTAATGTTTTTAAAAGTTTTCTTAAAAAAATATAGAGAATATAAAGAATCCGCGATTATTTAAACATAAAATTTTTTTAAAAAAAAATCCACGATTTTAATATAAAAAATTTTTATTAAAGAATCCGCAATTATTTAAATATAACAGTTTTCTTTAAGAAAATCGACGAATATTTAAATCATTTTTATTTATGTTTAAATAATAATTATTTAAGTTTAAATAATATCATAAGAAGATTTTAATTTAAAAATTTTCTTTAACAGATCCACGTTTATTTTAATTTAAAATATTCCTTTTAAAAAATCTACGATTATTTAAATAAAAAAATATTTTAAAAGTGAATAATTTGAAAAAAAACATCATGCAATCCACGATTATGACTTCTATAGTCTAATCATTTAAAAATCCGCGATTGATATCAATATTCCTTAAAAAAATCATTAAAAATCGACGATTTTCGCACTGACAGTCCTTTTAAAGTTATACAGGGTGAGATGAAAAAACTGCAACAGAGTCAAACTCCACTACTTTTACATTTTTCTTTTTAAAATTTATTGACTGAAAGCAAAAAATGTCGGAAATATCATCAAATTTTAGAATTAGTTTAGATTTGTTCGAATTGGTCAGCTTTGGCATGATTATGGCCTTCAAATGGCCAATGAAACCGTCACACGCTGGCCGAATGTTGCTCTGCTGTATTTTGGCCCATTCCCGGCGAAGCGCTTGCTTGAGGTGATCAACACTTTGATATTTTTTTGTACCAACCTTGCTTTCCAAAATACTCCAAACATAATAGTCCAACGGATTAGTATTCGGAGATTTTGGTGGCCATCGTGCGCTGGAAATGAAGCGAGGAACCTCATTTTGTAACCATTCTTGGATGGCGCGTGCTGAGTGCGATGGTACAGAGTCCTGTTTGAATGTCCAAAGTCTGCGGCCAAGATGTTTGCGTACCCAAGGCTTTAATACAATATCCATAAACCCTCCGCGATAATATTCGGCATTTATTCTGATGTACCTACCGATCGATTAATACAAGCGGAGAGCGACCATCGGCTGTTATGGGGCCAACACCATCACCATGGCCGGCGCTTGAGTTCTGGTGGCCAACGGAAGGTGCACATTTTCAAGTAAACACGATCATTTTGTTTGTTTACAAACTGCTGGACAACGAATGTTTTCTCACCGGAGAAAACCAAATTCGGCAGTTCACCACTTTCGGCCAAGCGAAGCAACTCTTTAGCTCTTTTGAGTCTATTTTCTTTCTTTTGCGATGTAGTTCTTCACTTTTTGAAATTTCAATGGCTTTATGCGGAATGGAATATTGTGATATGTTAAGCAACGAGCCATTTTTCGGCCACTGACCTCTTTGGCAAGTAAACACGATCATTTTGTTTGTTTACAAACTGTTGGACAACGAATGTTTTCTCATCGGAGAAAACCAAATTCGGCAGTTCACCACTTTCGGCCAAGCGAAGCAACTCTATAGCTCTTGTGAGTCTATTTTCTTTCTGTTCCGGTGTAAGTTCGTTCACTTTTTGCAATTTCAATAGCTTGATCCCGAGCTCATTTTTCAATATTTGAGGAATGGAATATTGCAATATAATCAGCTCACGAGACATTTTTCGGCCACTGCGACGCGGGTTTCGATCAAGTCGCTTCTTTCTGCTGATGTTGCCGTTTTCTTCCGTCCACTTCCTTGGCGTCGGGCTACGCTACCAGTATCATGGTAACGAGCGATGATATGAGACACAAAAGATGTATTCACATTTAAATGCTGGAGTGCTCTAACAATATCCACTTGTGGTTTTCCAGCCAATTATAAAGAGATCGCTTGAATTCCATTACGAATATCTGTTTTTCTGGCGAGGATATATATATATCCTCGGTAGTCGTTTCAAGAATTCTTTACACAAATCATTAAAAATTCCCCGATATTGTCTCGATATTCCTTTAAAAGATCCACGATTTTTCGGTCCTTTAAAATATTTTTTTCAAAATTCGCGAAAATATATTTTTAGCCCTTTAAAATATTCTTTAAATATTCCGAGTTTATGGCTTCCAAGTTCTTTAGAAATCATTGACAAATTCAAGATTTTGCTGCAATGGCCTCTTTAAATAAATTCTTTAAAATTCCAAGATTTTTATTAAAAGACAGTATTAAATTTAATTACGCTCCACCATTTGAAACAAATTTGGACATCTTCAAAAATAAAAAATAGAATTCTTTTAAAATCTTAAAAATGCCGAAATAGGATGAGTTAATGTTATTTTGGGATCAATAAAATACGAAATTTAAAACAATTCCAGTGAATAGTGTGAATAGTGTCACTGAAATCAGCAAAATTCCGAATATAGGGAGGTATCGTTATATGGGGTCTATACGAAGACCTGACCGGCATAGAAAATTTTCTGTCATAGTTTGTGGCCCTATTAGGAACTTCAAATACGAAATCACAAAAATGCCCAATATAGAGAAGTAAAGTATATGGGGACAAAGAATTTTATGCTGGTCAAGAATATATATACTTTGTGGGGTCTAAAAATTATATTTCGAGATGTTACAAACGGAATGACAAACTTAATATACCCTCCATACTATGGTGGAGGATATAAAAAACGTTTGTTAAAAGTCTCAAGTGTGTTCCTTTAAAACATTTACAAAAAAATTGTTTATTTTCCATCTTTGGTCATTTAATAATATTCCTTAAAAAATTAAAGTTTAAGGTGTGGATGGTCCTCAAAAATTCTTTGAAAATCTTCAAATATGGCCCGAATATTTTAATTCATTGTAAAACCACACTTTATTCATAATGATTGTTATAGAAATCGAAATAAATGTTTTGTCTTTTATGAAACTGTTCTTCTTCTTATTCATATCTACATTTCATGGCCAGTTGTTGCGTGTCTTTTTATATGACCCGATTCGGCGGTAATTCAATTGTTTTTTATCTAATAACTGAGCAATTCTTTTCAATTGAATTTTTTTGCGACTTGTGTATGTCTGACATGCATGCATTTGATTTCGAAAAGGTATTGTTAGTTCTAACTAGGGTTTCAAATACCAATAATAATAGCAGGTTAACTAACCATAAAATTTTTGAAATGTACCGCAAAATTACAATTTTGCAATTTGTTTTTTTTTTTTTCCCCAAATGACGAAGCTTGTTCTCAAAAACTTCTAGATCATTTTAAAAATGTGCCTCTCATTTAAGAATCTTCGCGCATTCACGGTTCAATGACCCATCCCCATCACAAGATCGACAAATCATCTTATGGGTCGTTGATTTATTTGTGATCACAATCGTATTTCTTCTTTTCCATTTCCATCTTTCAAAGCAGGGAAGATGTAATGGCAGCTCTATCTGGCTTCACAAAACGAAATCAAATTAGTAACGGAATAAATTCTATGATCTGCCCCGTACACCCGTACATAACTCGACCTTCCAATTGGATTGGCTGGTTCGTGTAACAAATAAGCACAAGACTAAGAAATTAAATTCGATTTAAAGAGAGAAGGGGTACCAATGATACAATTATTGGTATTCAGACCAACATGTGTTGCTGGGGCTGAGGACGAGACCCAGCCGCCAAGCAGACACTCAAATGAATAAGAAACTGGTGGCACTTGGCACTTTATTTTTAGAATTACATATTGGAACGATGCTTTTCATAGGGACAGTGGGTGAGAGCGTGTGGGGTTGTGGGGTTGTGTCGAAGAATGCAACGCACAAATGCATTCATTATTCAGATATGCCCTCCGTTCTTGTGGCCGATTTTAATATATATTAATGAGGGGTAGGCATTCGTGAAGCAGTGGTTCGAATAAATATAATGGGAACACATGTAAGACGCTCTTCGTAACGAATTACACGTTAGACAAACAACTCCATACAAACATTGAAGACAGGTCTTCCAGCTCCTCTGCTCCTCTTTCTTCAACTAGTCTGCAGAGAAAACATTTACTTCGCCTGTAAAGATACCTTTTGTCTCGTCTATAGGGACACTCTTCGGGGGTTCTAAAAGATGTCCCATTTCTACTTTTAATTCAAAAAAATCACTGTACATTCTTTAGAAAAAAAAACCTTAATTTTTAATTATCACATCCTACAATTGATGTCTCACAATGTCTGTATATTTCTGTAACGCATTCCCATTTCGTATAATGGCTGACACCCTCAACGTATTTTCCTCTTTTGCTGTTCTTTGGAACAAAACAAACGATTTGTGGCAAAATCGTATACTTGTCTCAGGCGTTCAAGTACCATTTCCCAGTTTTTTTCTTACAAAAAAAAAAAAACGAAATGAATAGATAAAGAAGTATTAATGTAAAGCGGTGCAGAGGGGTCGGTGTTCGACAGTAAAATTAAAAGTCATTCATACAATTGTAACTCTGAGATATTTCTTGTGTTCGCGCCGTTACATTGGGCGCCATAATCATTTTGTGTGGAGGGGAGATTTTTTAATTGAAATCGAGGCGACATAAATACTCTAGCTTTGTAACGGTAATATCCGGAATAGAAATTTACAAAAAGAAATTGCAAATTCCAAGGAATGCCCTGGATAGAAACGAGGGAGGAATAAGTGCATGAAATTGAAGATTAAATTAATTTCCGGATTAGATTTGTATAATCAAACAGCACATACATACATATAATTTTATGTATGGAAAAATAATGTAGGGCACATATCTGCAACGTTTTTGAATCCCTTTATCCATGGGGTACCACTAAAATTCACTCAGTCTAAAGCAGACTCTTTGAGAAATTGGGGGCTGTATGAGACGTATGACCCAATAATAGGTAATTTCCTTGAAAATACAAAGAACCTCATTACCAAGTAATAAGTAACGTCAGCAAAAATCGTGCGAGTCCGAGAACGAAATGAAAATACGGAATGGATTATGAAAATAACACTAATAATTTTTTTCTATTAATTTGCCGAATTTTAGTCAAACGAGTAAAATACATTAAGCCCTTCACCATTTGGTAAAGAAAACATTTTTATATAAAACTATCTGAATTCAAGCGTGTTCCACTTTAAACTACATATACCAGTAAGACCGTTTGGATAATGCAGTTATACTTATCAAAAAACCATTAAGTGAGTGGGGCCGTTATACGGGTATACGGGTATCTATATAGACAACTTTATATTACAACAATTGTTATCGATTGGAGTCTTAAATACCAAATTTGAAAAAAAATCAGGATTATCAAAATACCGAATATCGGTGGATACCGTTGTATGTGCGCTATAAGAAAACATGGACCTAGAATATCTAGGTTCTAGGTTGTTCTGCCATCGGACCGAGAACCCATTATGAACTACAAATAACAATTTTTAGACAAACCCGTGGAAAAATGTGGCAAAAATCATCAAAATACTGAATATTCGGAGGTGGGGACTATACGAAAATATAGACCTATACATACAATGTTCTGCCACCCGAGCTAGAACCGTGAAAGAAATGTGGCGAAAATCATCAAAATACTAAATATCGGGATGTACCTTTATATGCCGACTATACCAAAACGTGGACAGATATACCTCGTTTTGTTGTGCCAAATTTTAAAGCTCTACGCCAAACAATGTGGGCTGTATCGTGATTTCAATAGACGGACATCGTTGAATCGACTTAGAATTTTATGCTGATCATGGGGTCTACGACGAATATTTTGGGATGTTACAAACGGAATGACAACGTTAATATACTCTTCTTTTAAGGTGGAGGGTATAAAAATAAGAAAACCACAGGCAGGCATAGAAGACATCAGGTCGTCTGTCTATAGAAAACTCAGGTCTTCTGTCTGTAGAAGAGCTTAGGTCTTCTTTCTATAGAAAACTCAGGTCTTCTGTCTGTAGAAGACCTCAGGTCTTCTTTCTATAGAAGACCCCAGGTCTTCTGTATATAGAAGTCCCCGGACCTTCTGTCTATAGAAGTCCCCGGACCTTCTGTCTATAGAAGGCCTCACTGACACATTTTTAATTAAAGAATTCACCTGATTGGTCATGTGTATATATAGAATACCACTTTTATAAATAAAATTTTTTTATAAAAAAAAAACATTTTTCGATCTATTGAAAGCTATGATTTAAATATCTAAAAAAATACAATTCAAATTCAAACTAAAGTTCCTAAAGCGGAAGTTGCTGATTTTTTCTCGCAACAAAGCCCTGGAAGACAATGCATTTGGGATGGTCATTAAATGTACTGATAAGACTTAGTTTCCAACACGCATTCAATTTCTATTCCAACTTATTTCAAACAGATAAAAAAAGTCCCCAAAAACCAGAATTGGAACAAAAGATCAATTATTGACAAGTGAAGCGGATGCAATAGAAAATTGTTTCCAACACTCCAAGGTCGTATTAACACAATGACACCACCCCTAATTATTTTCAATTTAATTCATGTGGGAATCTAATCGATTAATTTTGTTATTGTTTTTGTTGTTTCTTTTCAGCTTCAGCCATCAGTGAAATGGGAAAACGAAAAAAATTAAAATCTCGCAATAGCACGACATTGCCAGCATCGATTTTGAATAGCAGTATTGGAAGTGGTGGTGGTGGTTATTCTAAAGATCACTTGGATGCCTGGCTGGAGACATGCTTGAAAGATGCATCAACCACCCAGCTATCGTCATCATCGGAATTTCTCGATTATAATCCGACGGTAAAGACCAGCACATCTAACTCTGCAAATAATTTAAATCAGAAGAATCTCCTCTCGCAGCAGCAGCAGCAGCAATCGCCAATTTTCAATATGGCCAATATGGGTCAGCAGCAACAACAACAACAGCAAGCAATGAACTTACAGCAGCAGCAACAACAACAGCAGTTTGCCATGCGTACATCCAGTAATCCCCTCAGCAATAATCTGCCAAATACAAATAATTTTAATTTCCCATTCAGTCAGGGTTTCCAAAGGGTAAGAAAAGCATGGGAATTGTTCCGAAAAATGAAAATCCATCAATTTTCATTTTTCATATGTGAAGATTTGAGTTTCCAATCAAAACATAAATATCTAGGTTTATGGACGCGATTAGATCTGATCTAAAAGTCTGGAATAATCAAGATTTGATTTATAATTCCAACTCATATTTCCAATACTAATTTCTATCGTTTTTGCAGCCCATGCCCAACTTTATGAAACCCTCCTCGATGAATGCCTTCAACAATCGCTATTCCATGATGTTTCCATCCATGTCCACCGGAGGTTATTATCCACAAAATGATGGTTCTCAAGATTTTGCCAGCCTACCGCCAATGGTGAATATCATGGGTGGCGGCAGTGGTGGTAATTCATCGGAACATGAAAATAATTCTACAGATGTTCTAGATGGCAGTGCCAGTAACCCAAACATAAGTAGAGGGTAATATGTCTCATTCAAAACACTCACGCAAATCATTCTTATTAACTCAAAAAAAATGTTTTTCGTCACAGCTTCCGGTTCAGCGACCCATGCTTGCTGAATCCCTCAGATAATGATTCGAAAGTGAGTGGCCAAAATACACCAGATCGTCGCGCTAACCTACCCAATGACATGGATCAAAGTAATAAATTCTTTAATGTCCTGATGGAACAGATACAACTGTTGCACGAAACGAATAGCAAAATATGCCGTGACTTACATGAGGCCAAAGGTAAGTGGAATAGGATCTGTTGTTTGTGTGTGTGCGTATTTCCATCCATTCACATGCCTCGTTATTCCAAAATAGGATATACAATATGTCCTAATACCTAAATTGAAAATATTTTCAGATTCTGCAGGATTTATTAATGTAATGCATTTTCTTGAATTTATTAGATACGAAATAATGGGTTGTCCGTCCGACTTTCTGTCAGGCTGGTGCGCATGATAAGTCTCGAATGGAGTATCTGATTTGGTCGAAACTTGGTACATCGTAACAATTTTACCAAACGTAGTTCAAGTTAGGATGTTGGCAATATCGGTCCATTTCTTCTGGTGCCTCCCCCGAAGAAGGTCAATATTTTCACAAAAATTTACGGTACTATACGAGACGGGATCATTTAACATTGTGCAAAATTTGCAAATTGTAAAATAAACAATTTCGCATTAAGTACCTCCCAAACAGTGTGTCAAATTTTTGAATAATTTAGAGTCTTATAAAATGGGAAATAAGAATCCGATTATCTTCAATATTTCTATCAACGCGGGATCTGGTATGAAGTACGGATAGAACGGATCACTACTTCTGGTATCTCCACCACGAAGGGTCAACATTTTGAAAAACCATGAAGCTCATAAAATGCAAAATAAATTCCCAATTCTTCTCAAACTTCGCACATTCTAATATTTCTATTAACGCAAGATTTCAAGTACCTCCGTCATAAAGGGTCAACCTTTAAAATAAACATTACGGTCAAAAATAATAAATAAAATATATTTTATTGATTGATTTTTAAAAGAATTTTTAATGACAGAAATTAGGACCATAATAGCAAAACTTGTATGAGATCTTTAGGGAGTATACACGAGGACTATAAAGCTTGATTTTGGAAAAAAAACATTATGGACCAATACATCGACTGATATTTTAACGCAAAATCATGGATTTGTCAATCAATTGTTATAAAGAGCTCGCGGATTGTTAAAACAATTATTAAAGGATCTTATGGACAAAACTGCAAACCATAAAGTAAACTCGATTTTTATTTGATTACAAAAATACTTGAGCAAACGAGCAGAGACATTCATAAATCGGCTCGGTATGTGATTATATAGAGATCACCAGAAGAAGGTCCAAAAGATTAGTAAAAATTCATTCTGTTATGGAAAATCTGTATGGAATAGTGAGGAGGAGGTCGGATGTATAAAGAGCTTTTAAAAGTGGTTCCATATGAGATAGAAGATCCCATTATAAACGACTCATAGAAAGCTTTTCTACTTCTAAAAAACATAATTACTTCATTGAAGAATTCTAGAATTTCTATATGTGTATAGAAACATTAACATGTAGACATCTTATGTAAGATCTCCATAAAGTATATAGAGAAGATCTTCTAAGTATAAATAAGAGTATTTGCATGCAGAATTACCGACCCACGCCTTTTAGAGCAAACATTTTAATAATTGCCTATGCTAAAGTAAGAGTAAAAATGGAATATATTGGTCCACACTCTATCCACCATAATGTAAAAAAAAAACATTTATCAGAATTTAGAGGAATTTATTATGTTAGAAGAGCCTGTATGAACGTATCTCCTACAGGGTTTGAAAATTTTCCGCGGAAAATGGTGCTGAACTCAACAAAATACCGAATATCGGGAGGTACCGGAAGGATGGATGCCATTGGGAAATATATAGAGAGTGTTCTGCCGTCGAAGCTCGAGTGTTCTGCCTATCATAAGCTACAAAACCCAAATTTTAAGCGAATTCAATGGAAAATGTGGCTTACATTTTCAAAATACTGGGTAGACAATGTTCTATCATTGAATGGGTTCTATCTGGCAATTTCATCAGGAAATGAGGACGTCTAAATATCGTATATCGGGAGGTATCGTTATATGGGGGCTATATGAAAATGTGGGCCGATATCACTCACTTTCTATACTAATCATCTTCGACACAATGAAAATTAATATGCCAAATTTTTAAAGCTAAATATTATGCCTGTATCTCGATTTCACACAGACACAGACATACAGACGGACATTGTTAAATCTACTAAGAACATTATGTTTATCACGAATATATGGGGTCTCTGAGAGATATTTTTATGTGTTACAAACGGAATTAAAAATTCAACATACCTTCCCTTCCATAGCGGACTCCCTACTCTGTATTGGGGTAAGTGCGCTTTATACGGGGTAAGATGAAAAGACTGCAACCAGCTTCAGACTGCTGTCATTTCTAAGCCACTCGTCCGAAAGCTGTTAAAATTATTCCAGTGATAGCTCATTATATTGTTTACAAGCGCACAAAAGCATTTTGGTGAGAATTTTCCAGGAAAAAAAGTTATTCGTAAAGGAATTCAAGCGTAATAGTATGAATTTTTATATTTGGCTGGTAACCCACAAGTTGCTATCTTTAGAGAACTCCAGCATTTAAATGTGAATAAATTTTTTGAGTATTGTACCATCGCTCGTTACCGTGATAGTGGCAGCGTAGCTCGACGTCAAAGAAGTGGACGGAAGAAAACATCAACATCAGCTGAAATGGTTCGAAAAGTAAAGAAGCGACTTGATCGAAACCCGCGTCGCGGTTGCCGAAAAATGGCTCGTGAGCTGAACATATCGTAATATTCCATTCGGCAAATATTGAAAAATGAGCTCGGGGTAAAGCCATTGAAATTCCAAAAAAAGCAAGAACTTACACCGCATCAGAAAGAAAATAGACTCAAAAGAGCTAAAGATTTGCTTCGCTTGGGCGAAAGTGGTGAACTGCCCAATATGGTTTTCTCTGATGAGAAAACATTCGTTGTCCAGCAGTTTGTAAACAAACAAAATTATTGTGTTTAATTGCCAAAGAGGTCAGCTGAAAATGTGCACCTTCGGTTGGTCTCCAGAACTCAAGCGCCGGCCATGGTGATGGTGTGGGCTGCCATATCAGCCGATGGTCGCTCTCCGGTTGTATTAATCGACCGTGGCATATGAATAAATGCCGAATATTATCGCGAAAATATTCTGGTGGGTGTATTAAAACCTTGGGCACGCAAACACTTTGGCCGCAGATCTTGGACATTTCAACAGGCCTCAGCACCATCGCAATCAGCACGCACCACCCAAGAATGGTTACAAAATGAGGTTCCCCGCTTCATTTCCAGCCCACAATGGCCAACAAAATCCCCGGATACCAATCCGTTTGACTATTGTGTCTGGAATATTTTGGAAAGCAAGGTTGGAACTAATAAATACCAAAGTGTCGAACACCTCAAGCAAGCGCTTCGCCGGGAATGGGCCAAAATACAGCAGAGCAACAATCGGGCAGCGTGGCCATAGTTAGTGCCAAAGGACACTAATTCGAACAAATCTAAATTTATTCTAAGATTTGATGCTATTTCCGACATTTTTTGCTTTTATTCAATAGCATTAAAAAAATGTAAAAATTATGGCGTTCGACTTTGTTGCAGTTTTTTTATCTCACCGTGTATGTGTATTTCTTTTGAGGAAATAAGTTATTTTGTCTCTTTACTTTTAAAAATTAACAACTAAACCCACGGAACCTGTCAAGACTTGTTGAAGCACTAGCTGGGGAAACGTAGTGGGGGAGAGACACATTTACACACCTCAATATATATATATATCATAAGTGTAGTAAACGGAATCAGCAGACTCAAAAGAAAAATTAGTTCTTATACATTTGAACTAAAAACATAGTATGGCCGGTGAGAAGCTGCTTGAAATCTGATTCAGAAGTTAAAAGGCTTTCAAATATTTAAAATTATAACCTTGCAGAATCTGAAAATGTGTAAAAAGTTTTTTATTTAACATTTTGTTTTCATTTCATTATGTTTTTCATTCACATTTTGTATTGTAATTTATTACCTTATATCTCCATACACATTTATCTTATTAATTTTTCTTCGTTTCTGTACATATACATATATTATGTGTAATTTTCTATATTTCCTTACCAAGGTATTATCAATATACCTTAATTTCTAAAACCTTTCTTTTTGTATAACTCTACTATCTTCTTTCGGTCTTTCTCTATCTCTCAATTTATTCAATATTTCCCAAAAATATTCTTCATCTATTGCATATCATTTGTATTTCTGATTTCTTTATTGATTTGTATGTCCTTTGTCTGAAATTAAAATTATTAATTTTGTATTTTTGTTCAATTTGTTATTATTTGTCTTTTCTTTTTACATATCTTGTTTTATGTTACTCGCCTTATCTCTCCACCCAATTTCGTACATTTGATTTTGTTGGTGTTGTTACGACAACTTTTTAGTTTGTATTGAAGTTTTAAAGCACGCTCCCAATTTGGGTATGAGGCACCGTAGAGATAGCATAAGTGGATTAAGTACCCATAGTCAGCCGATGGTGTTTGGCAGTGGATTTGGAACCCAAAGTCCAGCGCCATCATATCATTCAGGTGCGTTTTTCAAATTGGTATACTATAAAGAGAGGATGCAGGGGATGCATTAAGTAAATCTTATTTTAATAACAACACCCTTCTTTGGTTGCTGTGTTAATTTCAGGTGCCTACACTCCAGGCATAATGACTGATGTGGTACGTGAGGTAAAGGAGGCGGCACGAGTCCGGGAAGATGCCCTCTTAAATCGAGTCAAAGCCTTGGTAGAGGAACGCCAATGGTCAATGAATGAATCCAATTTACGTATGATGAGAGATATTGAAGAATTGAAGGTAAGCCTAAAAATATCAAATGCAATAAATTATAACGTTTTATTTATTGTTCCCACTTACAGTCACAAGTTCATCACTTACGTTCCGATCGCAAGGAAACCAACAAACGTCTCAATCACTTGGAGGCTGAAAATAAATATATGCGCCAAATGCTGGCCGCCCTCTATCACAACCGCAATTCCGTTCCCGATATTATTTATGAAAATGAAACCTTACGTACCCGTAAATCATTTCCCCATACACGACGTAGCCATCAGCCAGCATTAAATTTACACTATGGCACCGTACATCATCAGTCGTCACAGCAAGGTACTTCGTCATTGGATGAACAGGAGGAGGAACCCCTACATATTATCGAGACACCATCGACCACATCAACCGCAGATATTGCAGCCCTTACAGGTCAAAGATCATCTGACATGCGTCATTCCTTTTCCAGTTCAGATGGTGGTAGTATTAATGGTGGAGGTGGTAGTGGTGTTGGTGGCGGTGGTGTTACAACCACAACTTCGGGTAAACTATCCGGTCCCATAATGTCTCCACCCAATTTTGCTTTAATTTCATCGGCCAGTGATGATGTGAAACGTAAAAAAGACAAAAATCCCAAGAAATTGTCCTCGGATGAGGGGGATACCGGAGATATGTTGCCAGCCATTACGAATGTTACGACAAATCAAGATCTACGCCGAGAATTAAATGAAGCTGTTATTGCCCGTAAAGAAGCTGATGATCGTATTATAGCGTGGGTTTAAATTTATCTCTTTTTGTTGATCCTTAAATGATATTTTTAGTTGCATTCTCCTATCATTTCATCAACGTTTAATACATTGAGCCAGTGTATGCGTAGGAAAATTATGCACTTTAAGTCAATTGGTACCCTGTTTTATTTCGTTTTGTTTAATATTCTATTATGCAACTAGTCTAAATTGTATTATTTGTCACAAGATATTTTTATTCGTAATTACTTAGATTTGAAATGCTTTAGTTAGAGTGGCTTAGATAAATGTAGTAATAAGTTTTATATGTATTTATTTGAGTTTTTGTTTGAAATGTTCTTGGACCTTTTAAAGAGTTGTGGTTAAAAAGTGATGCTGAACGAAATATTCCAATTTCTATCTGATATTAAATATATTGTCAATTTTTAATATGCATAATCCTGTTGGAAGAAGCAACATTACTTAAGCCTTAAAACTATTGATGAAAACCAAGGTCAATTTAAAAAGGTCATACAAAAGAAGACAAAAGTCTGAATACGTCTCAGGCGTTTTTCTTCTTTTTTTACCAAAAATCCATTAACATATACAACTTGATGAAAACCATTTATAACAATTAAGCTAATGCTCTAGTCACGTTGGGATAATTAGGTGTTACACCAACCAGACTCAATATCAAAATTAATTTTTTGTCTATCTTTCGTACTGCAATTCTTTTTACAATATCTGTTTGACCAATAATCTAGATGCTCAGCGGCAGTAATTACGTACCTATTGATTGTGCCGTGGCTCTAGTCGATGGGGCCAACAGGTGATACCCTATTGAATGAAAGCAAGACTCTCGGAAATAGCATCAAATTGTAGAATAAATTTTGATTTGTTCGAATTGGTCACTTTTGGCACGAATTATGGCCTTTAAACGGCCAATGAAACTGTCACACACTGCTCGAATATTGCTCAGTGGCAGTGTGACCAGATCTAAAATAGTGTTGCAGCTAAAACAGCATAAAAATAATGCTAAAAAATGCCAAACAAAAAAAATTAAAATGCTAAAAAATAATGCTAAATATAAATACCTTTTTTAAAACCCTGCAACACTAGGTGCAGGTGGTATTATAAGTCTGATTGGGCCACAAAATTATGTAACACTTCGAAATTTTGGCTTCCCACATAGGAAGGTATATATTGATCTTCTAATCTCGCTGAGCTAAACCGATCTAGCTATGTTAATTTGCAATCACGCTACAGGTCACAATTATAGACCAATCGACGCGGAATTTAGCATGGAATTTAGCTTTCCAATTTGGATGGTCATCGGATAATATTGAGCGAGTGAAATAAACCATAAGTTTTGTGTTAAAAAAATTGCCATTTAACCGCGAATATTCTTAATCCCGGTGAAATTACAAATAGAAAAGGTCAATTCTGACCGTTACGTATATGTCGATAGTGAAGATTTGGGATATATAGCGACATATATTCGCTAGAATACTTACATCTCAAAAATAGCTGGACTGATTTTGACAAATCTTGTCAATTCAGAATGCACTCTAGACAGGAAAGAAAAAAATCTATACAAAAACGAATGAAAAGATCAAAAAAAAAAGATGAGAATATTGATTTGGTGATATTTTCTTATATTTTTCCATTTTGTCACATTTTTGCATGGTACAATAAGGAGGTAGCTTCGTAAAACTGCAGAAATACAGCCCTGAGGCTATGCCCGCTTACTATCAGACTCGTTCAAAATTATATGCTACAAATTGTTTTCTTTTTTTCATATTTTTCCAAATTTTTAAAATGAGTCAAATAGCGCGAAAAGTGAATGAAATGTATGGATTTTCCCTCGAAAATATGATCCAAACTGTTTAATCTTTCAATTTCATGGCTAAACTGGTTAATAGCTTTAATGCGAGAGCCGCAATCTACGTGTCTTCCAATCATTGGTTTTGAAAGTATTTTGTTAAACAATAAATACATACAAAATTTTACATTTTATAATATTTTTACTCCTTACAACACTATATAGTTAGGATATTATATACAAGGCATATTTATGGCCCGATCCTCACGGAATGTTGGATGGAGATGGGGTTAGTGTCAGAATAGGAGCCTGATGTTTTTGGAGATGTTCGCAAAATATGTACAGGTTCCAATGGACCAAAAACTGAAAGTTTTCTGACACGTCATAATTATCGTCCGATCCTTAGGAAATTTTAAGTGGCGGTTCGGTATGGGCCCTACCAAGCATTTTGGATGGCCATCGGATAATAGTTAGCGGAAAAAATGGGCCCCAATTTTTGTGGGAAAAATACCAAAATGTCTAATCCACCGAAATGCTGAAAGTGAATTCCAGACAAATTAAGAAATACACGAATGGCACACTAATGATCTAATTCATATAGAGAAACCTTAATTTACAAATATTGTTCTGAATGGCCATTAGCATGACTCTTTTTTCTTAAGCTTTAATATAGTGCAAATTTTATAAAAATATGCATTACTTCGGTCCAAAGCTTGAAATTTTTTGGAGGTGACAGGTTTTTGGAAAAAAATTTGGTACCAGATCCATGAAGGTTATTCGGAAGGAGGACAATAAGGTCCAACATCTGTTTTTAAATTTTATATGATTTTATTAAAATGTATTAAGCCCTGCAACGTTGGTTGCAGTTTTTTTATCTAACTCTGAAATTGGACTACTTTAAAATCATTTCAAATATTAAAGGTTGTTCATCAATTCAAGGTCATAAGGCAATTTTCAAATGTTTGTAATTTCTGCGGAAAGTGATTTTAAGCAAAAAAAAATTCCGCGTCATTTGGTATATAATAGTGACCTTCAAAATAAAAAAAAAATTGTTTCTTGGTCTATTTCATCCCTTAAATGTTTTGCGATCAAATCCAAATCAAATCCTACCCTAACTTCATGCAAGAATTTGTAAAGTTCGAACCATAACTGTAGAGGGATTAACATAAACAGATAGACGAACACATATATGGATCGACTCAGCTCGTCGAAATAGGAGGATTGATTGATAAGGTGGGCTTGTGCCCAATAGGTGTATCTATCAAAGTAGCGAGATCCCCTCTTACTCCCTACATATCTTTCTCCTATTGTTGTAACAGAATTGGCTGAGGTGACAGCCACTGTCCGACTACAAATCGGGTCATTTCAGAGCCCAGATTGTTGTGTGAACATAGTTTGCAGCACTGTTTTCAGGCAAACCATCTACCAAGTGACTACTGAAAATTTGTTCCTTTTTTCATTTTGTCCCACATGATTCCAATCTTTTGGCCATTGTTCGATGTTAAGTCTCCAACAGATTCAATGGAAAATATCCTATTTGGTATCCAATTTTTTTTATTTTTGCTTTTATATTCGAACTGTTGCTATGGTTATGTAACTTCTCTTCTAAAGCTGAGTGATATATTTTTTTTCATTTATTTTAAACCAAAACAAAACAAACAATTCAATCAAAAACTCGTATATTTAAGTTTATAAAATCTATATAAAAATTATGTATGTTTATTCATAGCACTAGTTATTCTCATAGTTGTATTATAGTTTTAACTTCATATCATTGGCATTATTTCCTTGATGGCACTAGCAACTTTTTGAAACCTTCAATAATAATTTGAAACCTATGGCATTATTATTCGTACCTCCAATTACCTCTATTGTCTTAACAATTTGTGTAACTTGCACCATTATTTAAAATATTTTTTTTTTTGGTTTTTAAGTTGCTAATGTGTTTGTTACCACCATACCCCTCACATCTTAAATCAACCAACAACACCTCACATCCCATAACATATTACATAGATATTCTGCTTAATTCACACTCACAATCCACTTGTGTGTTTATTTAACTGACCATAGAACTGTTTCTTTCTCTTTTTTGTGTTCTATTTTTTTGATCTCAATTTTAGACTTGAGAAATTGGTTAAAACTCTACAAGTAAATGCAACTCATCCCCCATCCTCCATGGCTAATAATAACAGTAATAATAATAATAGCAATACCACGAACACCACCACAACAACAACAACCATAGAAAGTAAAACGCAAAAACCGCAATTAGCTAATGGTGAGGGTGGCAGTGTTCCTAATAAAAGTAAAACTAATAGTGGAGTAATAGCAACCAGTGGTGGCGGTCATCATCATAGTAAAACCCCTAATAGACGTTCGACAACAACCAGTAGCGCTGCTGCAACAACAACTGCTGCTACACATAAACCTAAATGGTCCACATCGACATCAGCACATCATCCAAACCATCATCATAGTAATCATCATCAGAGTGCCACAACAGCTGCCCACAGTTCTCCGGTGAAATTAAGTGTTGCTGGACCCATTACCGATTTATAGTGCGAACAACCGGTAACACCACCGGTGCGTAAACCACCCAGACGAAAAAGGTCGGGCATAAGAATATCACATTTTTGAACAACAAATACAAAAAGTTGCCAAAAAAAAAAAAACATTTGAATTTGTAGTAAATTCACTTCATAACCTTTATTGTGTAAACGAAAGCAACGAAAAAAACCGAATACACAGATAACCTAAAAAAAGAATATTTAAAAAAATATTTTGAATTTTGTGGTATATTTAAAAATACAACTAATAGAATTAACATTTCAAAAATTAGAGTGTACTACAAATTTTGTATATGTTTTTTATTATTTCCATATTAATTTGTTTGTGTAATTTAAAAAAAAAAGTTATTTGTAATGCGTAAAGTTCTTTCGTTAAACTATTTGTCACTAATTAATAAGAAAGAACTGTGTAAATAATAATATAACGAACGTACATGTAAAATAATGTCATTGCCAAAATAAACGTTTTTTTTTAGCACAAGAACGACTGAGGATTCAGGTTTTATAACTGGACTGAGGAAAGCCTAAAGGGATAAGTACATAGGAAGCTTGAAGTCATGGCTAGGCATATTTTGTGACATTTCACAAAGGGATTACAGAGCCGCACTAAAATCCAGTCGTCGTTTTCCATTATAATTTAAAATTAATATGCCTAGCCATGACTTCAAGCTTCTTATGTACTTAGCCCTTAACATACTTATTGTGAAAATTAACTATCAATTGAAATGTGTATTGTTTTATTTTTTTCTCAACAAATCTTACTCAAGATTGCAAAATAGAAAATTGATAAAACCAATGAAAAGAAATAATTTAGAGTATGAGTTGTTTTTCAAATGTACATTTATTTTGTTTAATATAATTCAAAATAAGTCGTTCTAGTTTCAAATTCTAAAATTACTAACTTGCGTGCCTACAAAACTACCACCAACTGTGGATAATTAAATTAACAACAAGTTAGAATGTATCACCATGTTTCAGTACCTCCGCTTGTTGCTTGTTTATGGGAGATGAAGTTTTATCTAACTTCAAAAGAAACATTGGCATATTGTAATTTAGAGAAATCATGGACTTTTTTAATTTGTCAAAGTTTTCCAACAAATCATCATTTGAGAAGGATGATTTAAACTGTACTAAATAAAAAAACATTTGCACAAATATTCCCAAATAAAAACCGAAAATAATTTTTTGATCATTTTTCCCTCTGACTTTTATCGAGTAACATAAAATGTCATTTTAGGCAGAAGAAATATTCTGCACAAAATTTCACTGTAAATCTCAGAACAAACCATATATATAGGTACAATCAGATACAGTAGTTTTTATAAAAATTACATTAAAAATGTATGTACTAAAAGTTAAAATTATGTCCTTGCTTTTTTGCTGTTAATTTAAATCGTATCCAATCCCGGTCAAAATATCCTTTTATATTTAATTTTTTGGGAAAAGTGCCAAAGTAAGAATCTAGATCGAATCCCGTTTAAATTATTTTTTTTAGTTTTATCCATTTCCAATTTTTGGCAAAAAAAAATGTCGATATAGGTCCACCATTTTGTACAGCTCTTTTATAATGATACACCCTGATTTTTGTTGACTACCTTAATGGTTACAATTTTCTACCAAAATATTTCTCGCATTTTTATCTGCAGGATTCCGGGGAATCTTAATCCAAAAATGTCTAAAAGTGTGGAAGTGGGGGGAATTTGTCTCCTCTATTTTGGTAACTTTTCGATGAAAATGTTCAAAACCCCGATACACTGGTCTCCTTTTTTAATTCCACTCTCATAACCTGATGAAATTTCCCCGTAATTATTTTTTGTGTTGCACAGTGTAATCTAGAATGTAATTTTCGTTTGGTGCCTCAAAAACTTCCAATACTTGTCTTGTCTTGAGATAATTCAGATTTTGCACAAGGACAGTTTAAAGTTTCCAGCGATCAATTTCTTGACTAGATTTTGCAACGAACTACATTCTTCTAAATTGTCACTCTAACAAGGATATGGTTCCGTTTTTATTCCACAAACAAATTGTCTTATTTTGTTTCTGATAAAATTTTCCACAAAACTTTTAAATTTCATGTTTTCGTACTACATGCTTGGTACGACTAACATACGAATCTATGTTATTTTATTAAACTGATCTTACCAAGAGTTCTTAACGTTTCCATGTTGTTAACTGTTCTTCTGATGCACTCGATCTTCCGATCTCGATCTGTTCAAATAAAATTGTAGGCCATTGATTTTTTAATTAAAGTAAAAAACAGTTCTTGATGTATTATTTACGCAGTTCTTTCAATGTACATTATATGACTCGTATTGTTTGTATTTTTTTTGTCTATTGTAACATAAATGTAATAAAAACAATGTAACGTACATAATCAAAATTGTTCTAATATTCCTTAAATATTTACATTACTGAAACACAACACGAACAAAAACACACACTAAAATCGAACAAATTTAGATTTCAGGGAGGCAGGTAAAATGCAGGTAATGTAATTCTCATTTTATTAAGAAGTTTAAGAAGCTACTTCCGAATTTATGGATCTTATACAAGCTGATACCACTTGAATTGATCCTACGCAAAATGGAAATATAAAGCCAGCATTGCTTTGAAACTTCCCTCCTCTACACACTAGCTATTGAATATTACTATTTTGAGAAATATGTAGCCAGTCTATAAGGGTAATTAATGAAACATAATAATATTATTAACAATAAGAATAGTAATTAAATTAGTGATTAAAGTAATAAAAGTAATAAGGATATCGAATATAGAAACGTTAAAAACTTATCATCGTAAATTCGAGTTTTATTATAAAATGTTTTATAGAAAAGTAATTTGTTATTGAAATAGTAATATTTCTGTATTAATATGAAATTGTGCGATGGTTTGGCCGAAACACGGTTTAGTTTTTATTCTTAACACCATTACTACAATATATATCCCATTATATGTATTGAGAAATTATATATTTTTAAGTGCCATTTCATAAAAAAACTATATTGAAAATCATAAATCAAAATAAATATTTTCATTTTAACAAAAAAAAAAAATAATAATAATAAAAAGTGTACTTTTTATTTATGTATGCAGTTTATGTGGGAGCAAAGTGCCAACACCATCAAAAACCACAAAAAATAATTGAAATAAACTCCTTTGGTTTTCAGAAATTTCATTGCCGATTTTTTACACTCGAAAAGAATAACGAATTTTGACGAATGTTTAAACATGACGACAAACTCCAAGTATAGAGGGAGAGTTAACAAGTTAAAAAGCAGTATGTTCGGCCGGGCCAAACTTCGAATACTCTCCACCATTTGGAACGAATTTGGATCTTTTCAAAAAAAATCCATTAACAATTCTGTTCTTCTGTTGCACTCGATCTTCCGATCTCGATCTGTTCAAATAAAATTGTAGGCCATTGATTTTTTAATTAAAGTAAAAAACAGTTCTTGATGTATTATTTACGCAGTTCTTTCAATGTACATTATATGACTCGTATTGTTTGTATTTTTTTTGTCTATTGTAACATAAATGTAATAAAAACAATGTAACGTACATAATCAAAATTGTTCTAATATTCCTTAAATATTTACATTACTGAAACACAACACGAACAAAAACACACACTAAAATCGAACAAATTTAGATTTCAGGGAGGCAGGTAAAATGCAGGTAATGTAATTCTCATTTTATTAAGAAGTTTAAGAAGCTACTTCCGAATTTATGGATCTTATACAAGCTGATACCACTTGAATTGATCCTACGCAAAATGGAAATATAAAGCCAGCATTGCTTTGAAACTTCCCTCCTCTACACACTAGCTATTGAATATTACTATTTTGAGAAATATGTAGCCAGTCTATAAGGGTAATTAATGAAACATAATAATATTATTAACAATAAGAATAGTAATTAAATTAGTGATTAAAGTAATAAAAGTAATAAGGATATCGAATATAGAAACGTTAAAAACTTATCATCGTAAATTCGAGTTTTATTATAAAATGTTTTATAGAAAAGTAATTTGTTATTGAAATAGTAATATTTCTGTATTAATATGAAATTGTGCGATGGTTTGGCCGAAACACGGTTTAGTTTTTATTCTTAACACCATTACTACAATATATATCCCATTATATGTATTGAGAAATTATATATTTTTAAGTGCCATTTCATAAAAAAACTATATTGAAAATCATAAATCAAAATAAATATTTTCATTTTAACAAAAAAAAAAATAATAATAATAAAAAGTGTACTTTTTATTTATGTATGCAGTTTATGTGGGAGCAAAGTGCCAACACCATCAAAAACCACAAAAAATAATTGAAATAAACTCCTTTGGTTTTCAGAAATTTCATTGCCGATTTTTTACACTCGAAAAGAATAACGAATTTTGACGAATGTTTAAACATGACGACAAACTCCAAGTATAGAGGGAGAGTTAACAAGTTAAAAAGCAGTATGTTCGGCCGGGCCAAACTTCGAATACTCTCCACCATTTGGAACGAATTTGGATCTTTTCAAAAAAAATCCATTAACAATTCTGTTAAAATCTTAAAAATACGGGGTCTATACGACGTGGACCTACATAGGCATTGTTTGTTATAAACCATTACCATATTCAAATTCGAAACTTGAAATAAACGGTAAATAATGTAGCTAAAATCAACAAAATAACGTATATAGGGAGGTACCGTTATATCGGAGCTATACGAAGACCTGCATAGGCAATTTTCTGTCACAGACTGTAGTTCCCATTACGAACTCTACATACGTAATTTGAAACTAATCCGGTGAATAATGTCGCTAAAATTATCAAAATAGCGAATATCGGAGGTACTACTATTGGGGGGCTATATGAAAACGTGGACCTACATGGCCCATTTACGAATATAACCTACTGGCAAAATAAACATGTGTGCAAAATGTTACCGTTCTATCTCAATTCGTTCCAAAGATAGCGTGATTAAGACAGACAGAAAGACGGACGATGCTAAATCGTCTTAGAATTTTACGCTGATTGAGAATATATATACTTTGTTGGGTCTGACATGAGTATTTCCAGGAGTTACAAACGGAATGACAAAGTTAATATACCCTCCATAGTATGGTGGAGGGTATAAAAAATCGGGCAGTAGAATTTATGGGATAATACGAAAACAATATTTATATTTTGTATAGGTATTATTGCCCACTTTAAAGCTAAAGCACTTCATACCATATTATAGTTTTTGTGTAATCAAGCATTTCTATCCAGATGTGATAAACTAATTCAGGAGAACCATTTTATAGCATTTTAACAAAAGCGCTGATTTATCAACTATATAGAAAGTTCAACTAACCTTTTGTAAGCCAACACAAATTTCAAGTGCGTTTTATCTTTGCCACTACATTTTACAATTTATCTTCACGTTTGCACGCTTAATTATCACCAAATACGTAGAATTTTTAAGTCAGAATTAATTATTAATCTGAAAAATTATACATATACATACATTTTTATTTTATTCACATACACGGTACGTAAAATTCGATCTCCTTGATCTCCGTTTGCACGCTTAATAATCACCAAACATGTTGAATTTTTAAGTCAGATTTAATTATTAATCTAAAAAATAATACATATACATTTTTATTTTATTCACATACACGGTACGTAAGATTCGATCTCCTTGAGATTTGTTATAACACATGTATACACCACATAAATAATGGAAACTAAATATGCATCTTCTTCTTTTTAAACGTAGCCTTTTGACACAATTCCGAAACTTCGTTGTTTTCTCTTTTATCCGCGGTGTCCTTTGTTTTCGGTGCCGCTGGGCATATACTGCAATTGAGACATTTTACACATTTCGGTCTTAGAGGCGTACAAATGGTTTGACCAAATCCCACTAACAAATAATTAACCTCCTGCCACAAATCACGAGGCAACCAATTCTCTAGGGCTTTTCGTGTTTCCTCAGGTTCTTTTGTTGGTTTTGGCAACCATCGCAAACGATTACAGATACGATGAACATGAACATCAACACCTATGCCCGTGGTAATATCCCATGCTGTTGCCATACAAATGTGAGCCATTTTCGGTCCAACACCAGGTAGAGCCACGAGTTCTTTTATATTATTCGGAATGTCGGAATTGTATTTTTCAATGAGTATTTTAGATGTTTGTTGTAAATATTTTGCTTTGTTCTGAAAGTTCAAAAGATTTGTAGGAAGAAGTAATGGTGACATTTTCTTGAGGATATTTTATTACCTTATAAAATGATACCGGATGCAATATATTTTCCAGAACATTTAACTTAATTTCACATATAGACTCTGGAGTTAAGGTATGCTCTCTCAAACGCAGCATAGCATGATAGGTGGTGTCATCTTTCGTCTGGCTGGATAACATTAGGGCTACCAGTTTGTGAAAACGTTGTGTCTGTAAATATTAATGTTTAGTGAAAAGTAAACTGTATAAAACACAAGCAAGATTTTGTATTAAGTTGTAAATTGTTTCATATTTTATTCGTGAATTTTATCTTTTCCAATTAACCCCATTACCTTAGTTATTTGAGATTCATCAGCGGATTGGTTAATAATAAAGCAATAAGTGTTTATTACGCGAAAAATGTACACTTCGAGTACAAAATTACAAGTAAAGGTTTCTGCAATCGCAGAGGATCGCCATGTCGATTACTAACTAGCAAATATTCCAATGATAGAAAGCGTAAAGCAAGGAGAGCAAACTCAACAACCACTGAACGTTGACATCTGGAGACTAGGGTCTCCGCCTACTGGTGTCAGTCAGCACTGGACTTGGGAAGTTGAGGTGGAACGTATCAAACTTATACACAGAATATATATATTCGTCTTGCTACGAATTCCCTTGGTCCGTGCCAGTCGTCAAAAGCCCTTCTGTTCGGTTTGTCAAAACGCCATCAACTCTTTCTCAAGGAAATGTAATAGATACAAGTAGAATAGACATTACAGTACTATATATAAAGGGAATATGCATTATTTTCATTTGGAAGGCAAATAAATTAAATAATGTAATTTTTCAGAGAATGCGCTAGAGAAATGCTCAAAACTCATCCAACTGAGTTGTAGAGGGAAGTTCGCCTATGTTGTGTGATATTTCACGATCTGTAAACCATATAATTTTGTAGAAGAATACATGTTTCAGAGGTCATAAATGAATGAAGAATATCTACAGAAAATATACATTATTTAATAAAAAAAAAGGTTCTTTCACTTTTTGTTTTATGAGGATACAATTTTATGGTACTTTAACAAGAAGAATTTCATTTATATATAGAACATAATTTCATTTCATTTATTTACCTTACAAAGAAATATAAATAAGCCCACAGGGCCCATAACTTATATTATCTATCTACAATACCCTAACATAATACAAATTCAATGATTAATTCAAACTTAACAAATAACAAATTAAACCTAATAATTTATCTTAATAATTCACGAGAATTACCATCACCAACTAAACAATAATCTAGTAGAGCAGTGAAAAAGTGTAGCAGAAACGAGCTAAAAATAAGAAAGAACTATTTTATTACTCACAAAACAGAGTATAAATAGTAACTCACATTATACCCTACAAATTTAATTACCTTTTCATCTGCATTTTCATCGGCACATTTATGACAACCCATGGTATCAACAGGTGCCTTATCCTTTGAACGCATTATACGAATATTTTCTAAAATCGTTTTCCAATTTTCTGGTTCCCATTTGTCGGCAATTTCCTCTTTGCATGTTTCGGGGTTTTCCTGTGGAGTTTTTTTTGTGACCTTCTTATTTTTAACTGACTTATTAGTGTCAGTTTCTAATACGTTTGAAGTCGATGGTACATCAACACTGTGTTCTGTTTTTATTTCATCTTTAATTTCATTATTGGAACTTTTCTTTGTTGACTTTTTACGGCTTTTAACGACTTCTTTTCCACATAAAGCTGAGGTAGATGGTACTTCAACATTATGTTGACGCTTTATTAGAAAACTTGTAGCATTGGGTAGAACTTCCAGTGGACTCTCTTCGATTAAATCCTTTTCCGCCTTGTTTCTGGAAATTCTTTTGGGCTCCTTAGTTTTCACATCTATTACATCTTTTGGGATTGCATTAATTTTATTAGTTGTTGACTCTTTTCCTATTGAATCTTTCAAATCATTTTTATTCTTAGATGATCTCTTCAAGTTCGATTTTGTATTTGCCTTAATTTCGGTGGTGAGGTTAGAACTTGTTCCCTGAAATATAAAACGAATATAAATTAATTTAAAAACATTAAGGTAACATAAATATTAGTTAAAACTTAATTTAGATTTGCAATTTATTTAGGAGGACTACATTAGTTTCGGTTAAATATTTAATTTATTTTTTGTTGCAGTCATATCGGTGTGTATTTTGCTGCTAATCGGGATCTGATTCTAAACCATAAAATTCAGTAACTTCAATGTAACCATAAAGATTTCAAATGGGTAGGGTATTTTTTGGCAGGGTAACTTTCAATTCCAGTGCATCATCCTAAACGTTTTGTCTAGACATTCAAGATTTCTATTCCAGTTTGATAGTGACATTTAAACTGAATCGACGAGCTTTTACTTTAAAATATCCCTGAAGATGATTTTCGGATAAAATAAAAATATTGCATAAATAAAAAAGGAAAAATTCAAAAATAAGCAAGTTAAAAGCAGTTAAGTTCGAAGGCCGAACTTTTAATACCATCCACCATTTGAAAAGAACTTGAAAATTAAAAAAAAAAGAAATACGAAAACTACCACTTAATTGAAAACCATTATATGGAGACTATACGAAGACGTTAAGCTGCTTACAAAATTTATTGTCATATGCTGTAGTACCCATTACAAACTTCAAATACGAAATTTAAAACAGTTCCAGTGAATTATGTGGCTAGAATCGGTAAAATATGGAATATATAGAGGTACCCATGGTACAATGAAGAGAAGGTAGGTCAACTTTGAAAAAATTGCAAGTATAGAGGTCTACCTGTTTGGCTTGTAATGTCAGAATTAGTATCAAAACAATAAAAAATCAAACAACTTGTTGCATTTATTTTGAATAAATAATTGAAAACCGCGATAATTAAATAAAAGGTCAACACTTCTTTTCAAAATCATGTACTATATATCTCTAAAGGATTATTTCGCTACAAAAACTCTAGATTTTGTCGATGCATACGTTGAAATAAACATTTTGAAAACACTCGAATTTGAATGTTATCTGAACAATTTTTTTTGTTATTGAAAAGAAAACACATACATAAGCAAATAAAGATGACATATTAAGCCAAGAAAATAAAAAAATTAAAATCATATGGTAGTTCTGCCCTACCTTGATATCATTGTACCATGGAGGTACCGTTATATGGGGGATATACGAAAACGTAACTTAAAGCATACGAAATTTTTTGTCATAGTACCCAGTACCCATTGCGAACTTTAAATACGATATGTGTTACAATTCCGGCGAATAATGTTGCTGAAATCATCAAAATACTGCGACGTTTTATACGATATTGATTTATGACATCTATGGCTGCACAATACAAACCCACTTTTCATTTAAGAATGAGTTTTTATACAATGAACGCGCTGATCTCGGACCAATCTGCTGGAACGTTGACATATTCAAACAGCTGTAACTGACTTACGTCTTGGAGTCTTACTGGTACCTTCCTCGCAGAGGCACTCAATTTTTTGGCCAATGTTTGTTTAGATTGATTGGTGCTCATAGTTCTCAGCGCAAATGAAATCGTTTTTCGAAACATACATCTCATACATCTCTCTTCTGTCCTGTTGTTGTGTTGCTGAACAGAACGGATGCGGAGCGATTGGGAAACGAAGCGAATATAAAAGCCAAAAAGGAATACTTGATAAAAAATGAACAGAAAGAAAAAAAGAGGGACCTCTGTTGTTTACGAATGAGACGAAGGAGACATGAGGAAAACTGAACACATTCACTGAAAGAGCGCAGAACTAGCTACAAATTAAACAGGAGGATGTTTCATAGTTGACAGCCGATGCACGCCATCTATACTAAAACTCGCCGTTTTACGAATAGAAGAATAAGCAATATAACAAAATGTGTGATTTATTTGTACAGTTTTTGTATAGACCGTCGGTCAAACAACAACTTTTGAGGTTTACGAACAAAACCCATTCATGTTGCGTTCAGACAACGGCTATATTCGTGTTTTGATAGCATAGTAGAAGAATATAGGTAGACGCTTCGACACAGCTGCTGGGACAATGAACTGTCAAACCAATTTTGGAATCGAAATTGTTGAATGAAAAATTTGTAAATATTGTTAAAAAATTCATATTATAACAACCTCCGATTGGCGTCGTGTAGACAAACATATACAAATATACTTATTTTTGAAGAAATATTTAAAAAAATTTGACATATCAATGTTCCCAAGCGCTGATGCATCTACCCATGGTACAATGAAGAGAAGGTAGGTCAACTTTGAAAAAATGTCAAGTATAGAGGTCTACCTGTTTGGCTTCTAATGTCAAAATTACTATCAAAACAACAAAAAAGCAAACAACTTGTTGAATTGATTTTGAATAAATAATTTAAAACCGCGAAAACTGAATGAATGGTCAAAATTTCTTTTCAATATCATGTTCTATATATCTCTTATGGTTTATTTCGCGACAAAAACTGTAGATTTTGTCGATGCATTCGTTGCAATAAGCATTTTGAAAACACCCGAATTTGAATATTTTCTGAACAATTTTTTATTATTGAAAAAAAGACACACACATAAGCAAATGAAGTTGACATATTAAGCCAGAAAAATAAAAAAATTTAAATCATATTGTAGTTCTGCCCTACCTTGAATTCATTGTAACATGCATCTACCTGTATTTTTCTACCATGTTTGATAGCTATAAAGTATGTGCGATTTTTCTAGTTTACAATAAAGTTAACTTTCCTGTGCAAATTTCACAAAAAGTTATTGATCGACATTCATCTTGCAAGAATACAGCTATTTCGAACAATAAATGGGTTGTACTTTCAAATTGTTGAGACAATGAAATCGTATTGCAGTCTTAGTTTTTAACATATATTATTTAATGGTATCGTATAAAAAATATATAAAAATGTGCTTATTTTTGACAAATCAATTTTAAAATTTTGACATATCAATGTTCGCAAGCGTTGATGCATCTACCTATATTCTTCTACCATGGGTATAATACAATGTTAAATACTTATTATCTGAAAAAATAACTTAAATATGTAAAGTATTGCCTAAAAGTTGTAAACATTTTAGCATCTGCCACAATGCTTATCCTTCAACTGATATTAATGAATGAATTTTAATGAGTACATTTTTCAAGTAAAATTATGCAAGCTCGCTAGCGCGTTTAGATACAAATTTTGTTTCGGATTAACCCACATTTTCAGGATTTATTGCTTAAACTTAATATAAAATAAACGATGAATGTTATCCATTTTTTTTAAATACATTTTACTACTATTGCCAAATTATCAATATAAAATATGGCAACATGAATTCAGTAAACTTTACGTTACAAGATAAAGGGAAGAAGGTCTGACTTTTTGCTTATCGGACAGTTCATACTCCAATGAAACATGTAATAATGAAAAGCGATTTATGTGTACGACAACATCATTGTTTTAACTATCGGAAAGATGTAATAACCGGCCTAGATCTTTTTAACTAAGTGGGTATGCCTGGTTACATTAAAATTGTGATTCTGAAAGTCGTGTGTTAAATTCAACAAAAGAGAGATACATTTTGACAGTTCTTTTACTCAGAGTTTACAAATCTTCCGTACAAATTTCTTCTTGCAATCACATTAATTTCAGCTTGGCAATCAATTTTAAAACGTCTTTATTTTGGAAATCGCTAGTCTTTTTCGACTCGTTTTCTTCCGTGTTTTATTATACCCTACGCCACAAGGTGGTCAGGGTATTATGTCTTTGTGCATTTGTTTGTAACATGCAAAAGGAAACGAGATGGACACATAGTTCCTTTTGATGATCTGCATAGAATCCGTCTGTCCATGTATTTTTGTAAACAAAGTACAGGTCACATTTATTGTCCGAACCAGATGAAGTTTTGCAGAAATAGTTTGTTGGACCCAACGACGTGTAATATTAGCCCAAACATTATGGAATTCTGCACATACAACCAGATTAGGTCTGAAAATTAGTATGCCAAAATTTATCGAAATCGGTTCAGATATAGCTATAGCTCCCATATATATTGTTCATCCGATTAGTTATTTTTGTCCTCCGCAGCCGTAATATGCACTCTGTAACAACGATTTTTTGGGGAAAAATACCAAATACAAAACATAAATACCTTTTCTAAATTTTATCGAGATCGGTTCAGATTTGGATATAGCTCCCATATATATACCTTCATATCAAATACAGCTCAGAAATACATTTGCCAAATTTTATCGAGATCGATTAAAATTTGGATATAGCTCTCATATATATCTTTATCCGATTTGAAGTTAATTGTACACCAAATGGGTAATACAAGCCCAATTTGGGAAGACACAAATGCCTCGGCAAATTTAGTAGAAATCGATTCAGAGGAGGATATTCCTTTGGACTTTAAATTTAACTATAATCGTAGATGGTATGATTTAATTCTCAAATAATTCCCAGTAAAAATTTTATTTGTTATGTGAAGCTCTACTAAATATGCAAAGTTGTGTCGAGTATGTAGAACGACCCTCCTTTGAATTGTGCTGCTTTTTGTGTAAGGGAGTAGCAAGTAGGAAATTTGGAAGATACATGCACGTAAGGAACAGAACTAAATTTAGAAGTTTTAGAAGTCCGAAATATAACATCAACTGTAATTATAGACTAAGTACTTTTATTAGTCTATGGCCAAGTGTTCCTTAAAAGAATCTGTGTAATGGGATATGCTCATAAAATGAGCTGCCTTAGCATATGCTTCAAATAAAATTTAATATCATGTATATTTTTACAGTTTGGTATCATAAAAATCTCTTCCATAATATTTTCAAAATATTAGCAATATTTCAAATTAAATACACATTTGCGTAGCTCAATTAATTTGTTATATGAAACTGTGAAATGACAACAAGTATAAAGAAAAAAAAATCAAAGTAAACTTTTTTTAAAAGAAATGTTTAGTGAAAGCTTTTATAAAGATATGAAATGTCAAAGAAAAAAAGTAAAGAAAATATTATTAATTTTAAATTTTTATAGGCTGGTCTTCATTATCACCTATCAGCCTTTCAATGGCCAACGAGAAGTTTTACTCTTTAATGACGAGGTCCAAAATTTTTCGGCTAAACGTATCTTCGTGTCTGCTTCTAATAAACTCAAACAGCCGAAATTGCACACACAAAACAAAATGTCTTCGGTCATGTCTTCGGCACGAAAATTGTTATCAAATACTCATTCTATTGTAGTATTAGTCGTAACGAATATTCAAATAAAAAGGGGCCCTGAAATCACATTTTAGTCGAGTAGTGAAAGTCGTCGCAAAGCAACAGTTACCTAAAACGGTTTAAACCGCTTTCGTTTGGTTGTATAATAACACAATTAAAAAAAAATATTTTTAATCCTTAAGGATTCAAAATGTTAACATATTTGTTATTGGTGTCTTGTACGACTCTTTTCGTATACGGTTTATACAAATATGCTGTGTCGAAACCAAAAGGATTTCCACCCGGTAATAATAATTAAGATAAAAAGCAGAAAAAAAAAACATTGGTGAGAAGTTTACCCTATCCCGATTGGGATGTTTATGGTAATCACTGATGTTAAATAATTTGTTTTTTAAGTATCAATGTGTGGAAGGTTTATGTGTGCGAATTTATAATTGGTTATAGATTTTAACCAATCCATTGAATGCAAACGAAGAAACTACAAAAGCGAAAAAAACTACGACTTATTTTGATTTTTTTTTTGAAAAAATAAAAAAAAATCCCAGCTCACATAATAATAAAGGAAAATGGAAAATAAAATATAATATATACAATTATTTTGATTTCTCAGATTGAGAAGAACCGTGAGTTAGCTCTCATTGATGTTTAAGAGAAAGTGTGAAAGCGTTTATCAGATTGAGAAGAATCGTTAGATAGTTCTCATTGATATTTTAGAGAAAGTGTGGAAATATAATATATCGCATAATTTGTAGTCTCTGTATATTTAAAAGATAATGTTCGCACAGGACATTTAGAAAAATAGTGTATTTTTTTAATATTTCGGTTACAGCAATTATTATTGGCAAAACTAAAAACAAATATTTTAAAGTGTGAAAAAAATGAAACCATTTAAATATTAAAATGCTAGTAACACAAAAATGAAATTTGTATTCACGAGTTTGCAATCATTTGGGGAAATCTTAATTAATTTATTATTTTAAGAACTTCTACAGGTGACAGGATAAGTCAGATATAGGCGTTTTGAAATGACTTTAGGAATTGCAACAATTTGAATAAAAAAGTAATTTTTGTGTTATTAATTTTTTTGAATATTTAAAGTGAAAAATTAAGTGTGTTGGCAAATTGAAAATCTAATTCATTGTCTGAAATTTGACTTGAGTCCTGTCTTGTGTGAACGGTGGAAGAGCAATTAGCAATGCAAATTATCCTCCAATACATATTTTTAGTGAAAATATAAAATAAAACTAGTCAAGGATATAACAAAATCAAAGATACATAGAAAAAAATTGAAACCTTTTTTCTAAATTTGTGAAAAAGTATTATTGTACAAAGGATACAATCATGGCAGCTTATTGAATAAAGTGAAAACTTCGTGTTTTGTTTCTTATTGCCATTTTCTGTTTTTTATATTTGTGAATCTTGAAATTATTAAGCTTGTTATGTTTGCGCCTGAGTTCTTAAAATAAATTATATTTCAAAATACATAAATTGGAATTCATTCCATAAAAAATAATTTGAATGAAAAAAATTTTAATCTTGCAGATTTCATATTCAATGGCGTATTTTTATGGTGTCCTTACGACGAAAAAAGGTGAGGGTACATAAGCAGCTTGGCATATTAAGGTCAAATTATAATAGGGAACGACATCACGATTTGGGTGCGGCTCTGACATCCCTTTATGATACGTGAAAAATACGCCATGCGAAGACTTCAAGCTGCTTATGTACCTACACCTTAAAACAATGTGTTTTGGTCTGCTAGATGCTAAGCGATCCGTGTGTGATATATCAATAGTCAGCGAAAGCAAACAATTGATTAATAATGCCAGAACGAATTGTTTATCGGTTCATGGCTGCTCGTGGCTCGTATAAATTTAAATTTCCGTAAAATGGTGTTTTTAGCAAGGCTAATAGCAACAATTATAATCTAATTCACCAATACAAATTAATTCGCCATTTAATTTTGCACACTGCGCTCATGTGTGATTTTCAAAAAAAAAAAAGAGAGAGAGAGACAAAACCGTTTGTTGAGTCCCATACCATGACCCATTACAAATACCACGGAAGGCCCAACTACCTGTTTGAATTTAAAATATGCAGAATTTTGTAAGACATTAAAAATATTTTTTTATTCCGGAGAATAAAGTCAGTATTGTATTCATCTTCTCCTCCAGTGAGACCCGTTCCGTTGATCGTGGCATGGTTAATTTCTCCATGGATAAAAAGAACCCCGAAACCCCAATAATAAAATTCATAAAAACACATGTGATCAACTTTTGTGTGAAAAAACTCGTTACCTAACCAACTGATCGAAGAAAAACAGCTGATCGAAGAAACAACAAAATAAATGTGCAAAATTTTACAGGACATAGGTTTTGTTTTGGTACAATAAAATAGTAAAACAGGTTCGTTAAACTATTAAAAAAATATGATCCGAACTGTTCGATATTTTTAAAGCAATAAATGCACACAATACATTAACAGAAATTGGGCACATTAAGAAAAAAATGTAATCAGCTTCTAGCGCTAACATACTCTTTTATTCTACCATGTTATCAGCTGATGTGCCAGTGCAAAGAAAAAGGCTAAAAGTTTACTGGACAAATTTCTTCCAGTAAAATCCAGTAACTCTCAGTAAACAAATATCAACATTTCTCTTTTGATTCACTCTTATTTACTGGACTTTTGGGTTAAGAGACAACATCCAGTAAATTTGCCTAACAATCGAGTAATCAATCTCAATAATATTCCTTTGATATCTCTCAACAAAGAATACACAAGCCCCTTGCATGAACCATATCAGCACGCCCATTTAGAAACAAAACAAATTTGTTTTGGTTTTCTTCGATGTTTAATCATTAAAAGTGTGGAGTGTGGCTAAACAGTAGCAATAACAATTATCAAAATATTAACAATGATCCCAAACACGCTTTCTCACACTCGCTCTCACGCCGCCTTCTTGTCTGCATGTATTTTAACTAACAATGAGTACACATTTATTTCGGCATATGTGTACGAAAATAAAAAACAAACCTATATCAACATTTTTTATATTGTGGAAAGTTTTATTCATAGAATATTTTTGATAACAACCACGTTCGCAAAGCTTTCGTATCTTGTTTGAAAGTAGCTGTATTTCATACCTCCCGATACGAATCCTATACGAGTATTTCATGGTGTGAATGCAGCTCTGGCATTACTTTATTATATGTCACAAAATATGCCATGCGATGACTTCAAGCTGCATGTGTACTCACACCTTTAATAAATGTTTGAAAGCTGTTTTTTGCTTCAACATGCTTCCGCAAAAAAAATCGAGAGCTTTCAATACGCAAAAAGTGCAAATGACTACTGATATTTGGCGGTCAAAATACGTTATTGTGATTTGATTTCAAATTAAAAATGGCAAAATTTTGTTCGAAATATTGCATTTGTTACCGCAATATAATTGGCATTAAATTGCTAATATTTTCATTTATTCGCGTCCTTCGCAAGCTGTTTATAGATCCTATAAGAAACATTTGCCTTTAAGAAAGGTATTTTACCTTTGAAATAAATATGAAAAAATGCAACTCTGTAGCAAAGTCGAGTTTTCGACAAAATTGTATTAAATATCTCTTTTATCCCATCTCTGATTTGACAAAGTGATGCTGTCAACATATGATTGCATAAAACTTCCTTCCCAATTGACCATAGAAAAAGCCAATAGTTTTTCACATTAAATTAAAAAAAAGGAATATGTAAACGGTACCAAATATAATTTATGACTTTTAATTCATGATTTGACTACGTAACACTAAGAAAAGCTGTCTTATCTTTTGTTATCCCAGGGCAAGACAATGAATACTAATATATAGTTTTATTTTACAACTTTTAGTTGTAAAGTTGTAGCCTGCTAGCTTCTGATAGTATAAGTGTTTTATGACATACTGATTGCCAAAACACTTGTTCCACAATTATTGCTAAAAATCAATTAAACCTCATTTAAAAAATGTGCATGTCTATTATTTGACGATTTCAAAGTTGATGTGAACGATATTTTTTTCAGAAAAGCTAAAAGTAAGTTTTCATACATAATCTCTACCTGGGTTAACCCTGACAATTTACAATCACAATAAATATAATAACATAGCAATATAAAATATACAGAGTGAGATAAAAAACTGCAACAAATTCAAACGGAATAATTTTTACATTTTTTTTTAATTTTATTGAATGAAAGCAAAAAATGTCGGAAATAGCTTCAAATTTTAGTATAAGTTTAGATTGGTTCGAATTGGTCACCTTTGGTACGAATTATGGCCTTCAAACTGCGAAAGAAGCCGTTACACGTTGCCCGAATGTTGCTCTGCGTTATTTTGGCCCATATCCGGCGAAGCCCTTGCTTGAGGTGATCGAAACTTTGGTATTTTTTAGTGTCAACCTTGCTTTCCAGACACAATAGTCCAACGGATTGCTATCCGCAGATTTTGGTGGCCATTGTGCGCTGGAAATGAAGCGAGGAACCTTATTTTGTAACCATTTTTGGTGCTGAGTCCTGTTGGAATGTCCAAGGCCTACGGCCAAAATAAATGTTGTGTCTAAGGTTCTGGTGGCCAACCGAAGGTGCACATTTTCAACTGACCTCTTTGGGAAGTAAACACGATTATTTTGTTTGTTTACAAACTGTTGGGCAACGATTGTTTTCTCATCGGAGGAAGCCAAATTCGGCAGTTAACACTTTCGGCCAAGCGAAGCAACTTTTTAGCTCTTTTCTATTTTCTTTCTGTTCCGGTGTAATTTCTAGCAATTTTTGGAATTTCAATGGCTTACCCCGAGCTCATTTTTCAATGTTTGCCGAATGGAATATTGCGATATGTTTAGCTCACGAGCCATTTTTCGGCCACTGCGACGCAAGTTTCGATCAAGTCGCTTCTTTACTTTTCAAACCATTTCTGCTGATGTTGCTGTTTTCTTTATTTATTCACATTTAAATGCTGGAGTGCTTTAAGAAATCACACTATCACGCTTGAATTCGATCACGAACAACTTTTTTCTGGAAAATTCTCACCAAAATGCTTTTGTACGCTTGTAAACAATATAATGGGCTGTCACTAAAATAATTGTAATAGCTGTCGGACGAGGGACTTAGAAATGACAGCATTCTGAAGTTGGTTGCAGTTTTTCATCTCACCCTGTAGCTTGTGAACATTCATAAAGTATCAAAGAATTTCTGCAAAAAATATTTTTAAAATATTTTAAATACTTTTTTAATTAAAACTTTTAGTTCAAAAATGTTTTGACAGTTCAATGTACCACCAGCTGTGTTGGTGCGGCTACCTATGTAATTTTATATATCTTTAACACCAATAACTTACCAATCACAGTAGTTTTAACATATGATTTTCATAGTCATATTAATTGTAAACGGATAAAGATCTGCATGTAACGTTAGCTAGCAAGACTTTTTGAGGTAATATGACATTAATATTGTAAATCTTTATCCGGCTTAACCTGACAATGGGCCAGTCACAATAAGTGACCACTGAAAACGCTACGGTTAACACGGGTAAAGATTTTATTTAAACACGCCTTACTTTAAATAAATCATGATATATCAAGTATTGGGTTTCTGCAAATTTTTACTTTTTTACAAGTGTAGAACAGAAATTATTTTTTTTTAATTTTTTCATAATTTTAACTATTTTCGCTATTTACAGCTATTCCTCGCGTTCCCTTCTTTGGCAGTTATTTGTTCATGTTAATGGTGAATTCCCGCATGCTACACAAAGCTGTTTCACAATTTGCAAAATGGTTGAAAACGGATATAATTGGTCTGTTCATGGGTAATTTTCCCTTTGTTGTTGTCCACAATCCTGATGCTGTACGTGAAGTATTAAATCGGCCTGAATTCGATGGCCGTCCATCGTCGTTTATTGCCGAAATACGAGAGCCCAATAGGAAAATTTCTGGTAAGTAAATACACGTATATCAACAAATCACATACTACCGGCTCCAAACTAAGCTAGCGTTTACATGGGACAAATTATTGTTTCGATTGGAAACTTTAAAGACACATGAATAAAGTTTAATTGTACTGTAAAACAAAAGAGCAGGATAAACAGTTGAATTTAAACATAAAATATAAGTTTTTCTTTACTGAAAGTACCACTGTTTTTACAATTTTCGGGACATCTACGTCATGGAGACAAATTTTAGTATTTTGACAATGAGTGTATGAACTTAATTGCTATGTCACTAAATATGGGAATTAATAGGAAAAGTGCTGCCATTATATAAGATTCATTGAAACAATGCTTTTTTTTTCCTTTTTTTAAACAGGAATTTTCTTCATAGATGGTCCCGAATGGGAGGAGCAAAGACGTTTCATTCTCCGCTATTTAAGAGATTTTGGGTTTGGGCGACGTTCCGATCAATTAGAAGCCGTGATGCAAGAAGAATTAACTGACATGTTAAGTTTAATACGCAATGGACCCAAATATGAACACGAGAAGCAATTTGTCAGAGAAGGCGGCTATCGTATCCTACTATCCTATTTCTTTAATCCCTTCTCAGCCAACAGTATCTATCAGTGCGTTTTCAACGAACGAATTCCAAGAGCTGAACAAGCGGATATGTGGAAATTGATCCTTATGCTTGTTCAATTCCAACGCACCGGTGATGATTATGGTAAAGTTTTAGGTATTATGCCTTGGATCCGACACATATTCCCCAACTGGAGTTCATATAATAAATTAATGGAATCGAATCGTTATGTTTACAATTTCTATGAGAAAATGATAAATCACTACATTGAGACGTATGATGAATCGGCTGATCGCAACTTTGTCGATTTGTATATCAAAGAAATGAAAAAGGCCGAGGAAGAGGGTAAAGGCGATACAACATCTTTTAAACACAATCAACTTGTTATGGCAATGATCGATTTTACATTCCCCGCCATCACCAATATGGGTACAACAATGGCATTTTTAATCCAATATCTGTTGCATTATCCGGAGGTTCAGAAGAAAATCCAAAATGAAATTGACAATGTTGTCGGCTCAGGTCGTTTGCCAACATTAGATGATCGTAAAGATTTATCTTACACCGAAGCATGTATAAGAGAAATTATGCGAATTGAGACGCTGGTTCCTTCGAATGTTGCACATCGGGCAAAAGTAGATACAGAACTAATGGGATATCATTTGCCAAAGGTAAGGAAATTATATTAATGTAGTAATGATATTCTTTGAAACTAATATTAAACAAGTTTATCTGTCATAATACCAACTTATTATAAATGTTTTTTTTTTTTTCAGGATACAATAGTCTTGACTAGCTTAAAGTCCGTTAATAATGATGAAACTATATGGGGTGATCCGAAGAATTTCCGACCTGAAAGATTTTTAGATGACAATGGAAAGTTGTGCCTAAAGAAAGACGTTTCGCTACCATTTGCTGCTGGTAAACATAAAGATAAATTGGGTCTCAAAAACGCTGTAATAAAACCCTTATACCTTTTCCAGGCAAACGTCTGTGCGCTGGTGAAACATTTGCTCGCAACATGTTATTCCTGATGACCACAACCATGTTACAAAATTTCAACTTTGTATTGGGTCCAAATGACAAATTACCCGATATGAGTGTACGTCTGAGTGGTTTGACTTCGGCTCCCATGGACTATTGGGTGCAATTAGAAGACAGAATGTAACACCAAAAAAAAAAAAAAAAAAAGAGAACAGAGAACAGAGACAAGCATTTATAGTTTAAGATGTGTATTATATTAGGTTAGAATGAATTTTCAGATCGTGTTGCGATTTTGAACAATTGGTTGTCATTATATGTATGGCTTTAATTTTTTACATTGCTTTTAATAAAAATGGATTTTTTTTAAATTATTGTGTTTTTTTCTTTATTCCCGAACCCATAAATATGTTATTTTTGCGATTTAACCACTGAACAATTTAGACTGAACACATGCAAACAAAAGCAGAAAAGATAATTAAAAGAGCTTTGCAGCCCATTTACACGTTGATTAAATGCATTATCTCGATCCACGTGCTTTATTATACCAAATTTACAATGATTTATTATATTTATTCAACAAATGAAACTATTGGTGTGTCTGTTTACTTTTCCTCCAGAAATTGTTCAGTAGCTTCTTTCAAATGCTTGGTTCTAGAACATGCTAGAACATACTAGTTTTGCGAGATTTTTTCGATATCATAACGGGAAAATCGGTTATCGTATTAAAACTTTTAGATGCTTGCAGTTCTGGAACAGACCAAGAGAGAGTAAATGGGCAAAAACAAAGGAGCGTAGAGTGAGCAAGTATAAATTATGGACGAAACGAAATCGAACTAAGCCAACCTGACGCTCTTTTGCTCTTTTGTGGACATGCCAGCCGATGACTTAATCCAATAAAACAGCTCTTTATGTACTAGCACCTTAAATGCGTACATAAGCAGCTTGAAGTCTTCGCATGGCATATTATGTGACATATATCCTGCCGTCATTTTGTATTTATAATTTAACACTAATATTCCTAGCTATGAGACCAAATTGCTTATGTACCCACACCTTTATGATTTCAAAACAAAACAATTTGTGTGCCATCAACAGAAATGAAACATGAAAAAATTAAAAATGAATCAAGAAAACAAAGCTATTACGCTTGCGATTCGCAATATAAAGTTCTTTTTAAAACGTTTGTCCAAATGTAAATGACCGAAAGGAGAAGGAGAAGAGTTGCAAGTTATTGCAAGAAGATATTTGTCCAGCAAGAATTTGCAAACTCTCAGTGAAGGACATGTCAATATTTCTCTCTCAAATTGCTCACTTTTGCAGAACTTTTGGGTTAACAGACGTCTTCCAGTAACAATTTTTAAAAATTTTTTGGTAATCAGACACAACTTATTCTAATCTCTACCGCAATAGTCAACTGTGTTCGCATATCGTTCATTTAAATTTTAAAATAGCTGCAAATTTGAGAAAACATAGAAGGCTTTTTTGACAAGCTTAAAGGTGGGAATACATAAAGCGCTTATTAGGCTGATTTACGTCATCGCCTGTCTTCTTCGTAGAGGAACAAAGGAGTTTTAGGTTGACTAAATTCGATTTTGGCCCTTGGCTCATTGTTCACTTCCAAAGAAGCCAGCCAAATAAGCGCTTTATGTATTCCCACCTTAAGTCATCGGTTGACTTCTTCGTAAAAGAACAAAGTTTCACCCTTTAGTATAAATAACGGACCGAAGCCATGACTTCAAGCTTCTTATGTACTTGCACCTTAAGATAGAAAATTGTATGTACAGGGCCGGGCCTTCGTATAGGCCCCATATATCAGTACATCCCTTCATTTGGTATTTTGACGATATTAGGTACAATACTCACCAAAACTATTTGAGATGTCGTATTTGTAGTTCGTAATGGATGCTAAAGCCTGTGACAGAAAATTGTTTATGCAGGTCCAGGTCTTCGTATAGCTCCGATATAACGGTACCTCACAATATTCGGTATTTTGATGATTTTCGCGTCATTATTCACCGGAGTAGTTTGAAATTACGTATTTAGAGTTCGTAATGCGAACTACAGTCTGTGACAGAAAATTGTCTGTGCAGGTTTATGTCTTCGCATAGGCCCCATATATCAGTACCTCCCTATATTCGGTATTTTGACGAGTTTAGGTACAATACTCACCGAAATTGTTTGAGATATCGTATTTGAAGTTCGTAATGGATGCTACAGCCTGTGACAGAAAATTGTCTTTGCAGGTCCATGTCTTCGTATAGCTCCGATATAACTGTACCGCCCTATATTCGGTATTTTGATGATTTTCGCGTCATTATTCACCGGAGTAGTTTCAAATTACGTATTTAGAGTTCGTAATGGGAACTACAGTCTGTGAGAGAAAATTGTCTCTGCAGGTCTAGGTCTTCGCATAGGGCCCATATATCAGTACCTCCCTATATTCGGTATTTTGTCGAGTTTAGGTTTAATACCCACCGAATTTGTTTGAGATGTCGTATTTGAAGTTCGTAATGGATGCTACAGCCTGTGACAGAAAATTGTCTATGCATATTCACCGTTTTTTTTTTTTTTGAATTTTCGAATTTGAATATGTTAGTGGCTTATGACAAACAAAGCCTATGTAGGTTCACGTCGTATAGACCCCAATAGAGCGGCTATATTCGTTATTTTTAAGATTTTAACAGATTTTATTTTTTGAAAATTTCAAAATTCGTTCCAAAAGGTGGAGGGCATTCAAAGTTCGGCCCGGCCGAACTTACTGCTTTTTAACTTGTTGGATTTTCAATGGTTCACCCCGAATGGAATATTGCGATATGTTCGGACGAGTGGCTCAGAAATGACAGCATTTTGAATTTGGTTGCTGGTTTTTCATCTCACCCTGTATCCGGTATTTTAAAGATTTTAACAGAAATTTTAGCGGATTTTATTTTTTTTTAATTTCCAAATTCGTTCCAAATGGTGGAGAGTATTCAAAGTTCGGCCCAGCCGAGCTTACTGCTTTTTTACTTGTTTTTATTCATTTGGTTACATTGTGATTATATAATATTTTCTAAAATGGTATGATACTTTATGGTTGATTTTTCCGGAAATTAAATTTTATATGTTTTCACACAAAAAGAAAAAACAAACTTATGATTAAATTATATTTTTCCGATGAAAATAGGGCTCGCTGTTGTAGCACGTATGTACTTCACTCATGTATTTCACAACTGAAATGTCATCCATGTATCACACGATGTGTGCAACTTCTATATATGGAAATACATGTAAAAAACATATCGTCTGATAAAGCCTTTATCACTTGCAATTTTAAATCGATTATAATTATTAAATCAATAATCAAAACATACTTCTAAAGTACTTTTACAACAAATTTGTATCGTTGATGACTGTGATAGGTGACAAATCACAATAAATTTGACTAAGAAAAATATATGTTTAAGTTATTGTGATCAGTCAATTATTACGGTTAATCACTTCAAAATATATGTATGTAAACACGCTGTTATCCGTACTATAAAGAGAATTTGACGTTTTTCCAAAAAAGTATCCTAAAGTAAATGACAGTGACATTATAAAATTTTTTTCTGAGTTTTACATATTAAATAATAAATATGATATATGTTGCTGTGAGTTTGCTTTTATTGACATATATAGATTTTCGAAATCATTGAACCGACTGTATTTTTGTTATGTGTTCATGACCTCAATTCCACAGGAAAGCTAAATGTGCAAGCGTACTATATTCCATATTAAATTATAATATGTATAGATCGTTGTGTTGATAAGAGATGTATTCATCCCAATTTTTATTGTTTATGTCAATAATCTGTTTTGGCGAAATACAGCCACGAGTAAGTCAACAAACGTGTCTGTTTTCAACAAACAGAATCATTTAATATATTCACGTGATTATAATCGATAACAAGCTCTTTTGAAGACACACCATTGTCCACTCTGATCTCTATCTCTTTAAATATATTACTAATGTACTAATGAATATGACTCCTTATCATTGATAAGAACTATATAAAAGAGGCACGATTATAACCAAATAAATAAAACATGCTAAGTTTATATTCATATTTATCTTATCTTTAAACTTCATATAAGTAATCCTTTCCTCATATGATAAAATTATTGTAAAAAGCTTTTATTGTGTCCCCAATTATCCTTTGAATTTATTTGAAAAATCATTTTAATAATTCTATTTGTTCGACTTAATTTTACTGCGTTTTGATTATGATAGGAAAGGATTTATTTTGAGGCAAAAAAAGGCAAGTCATGCCCATAAACACATTTAAATTCACCGCTACAGTGGACAGGGAGATTAAATGTTTATGATGGGCATGACTTGCGTTTTTTCGGCCTCAAAATAATTCCTTGCCTATCCTAATCAAAACGCAATAAAATAAAAATTGACACAGGCAGCTGAAAAAGTTCCACGCTGTTATCAATTTGCTTTCAATAGAATTTTCCATTTCAATTTTTGTCTTCAGAATGTGGACTTAAACGTATGATAATCAATGGTGGTTATCAGTTTTGCAAAAGTACGCTTAAACTTGGACAAAAGCAAGCCAAAATATTGTTATCTGATGCATAATGAGACATTATCTGTAGGGAAGCCATGTGTTACGGCTTGTTGGCTGTGGGCCACAATAATTATTCGTATCGCATTGATCGATTGTATTATTTTATTTTTATATTGGCATGAAACTACTTTAGGCTATTATAAGAAGTTGGCGGTAGGAAATGTAGGTGTTCTATCTTTTAAATTCGCATATGCATGAAATATTTTAAATAATCTCGTTTTATGAAGTCTTGAAATAAATACAGATCGTTCACATAACTATATGATCATTCACAGTTTAAGTCAGATAGTGGTTGTTTTATGGGAATGTGTTTGCAGCATGGCGGAAGAACACAGGTAGTCGCATCGACACAGCTGACACAGGGACAATGAACTGTCAAACCGATTTTGATATTGAAAATCGTGAATGAAAATTATTTAAATTTGTTAAAATTGTTAAAAAATACATATCATTACAACCTCCGATTTGCGTCGTATAAGAAAACATGGTTTGCAGTAAACAAAATTGGGAATGGTAGAAATAGCATGACTCGCTTTTTTTTGGCTTCAAAATAAATAATAAAGTGGTATATATATTTTCAAGGATAATTATAAACACAATAAAAGTGTTTTACACACGATAATTATGAAATTTAACAATTAAAAAACTGCAACTGCAATACCCCCCACCAATTGGGACGAATGTGGCAATTCTCAAAAACTATAAAATCCATTAAAAATTCTCTTGAAATCTTAAAAATGCCGGATTTAGCTGTTATATTAGGGTCCTTACGACTAAATGGACCTGCATAGTTAATATTTTGTCATAAGTCATAACAATATTCAAATGCGAAACTAAAAACAAAATCGGTGAATAATGTTGCTAAAATCATCAAGATACCGAATACAGGGGGTATCATAATATAGAGGCTATACCAAAACGTGAACTTTCACTGAGAATTTTCTGTCTGAGGCTGTAGAATCCATTACGAACTTCAAATACCAAATTTGAAAAAATTCCGGTGAATAATGTCGCTAAAATCATCAAAATACCGAATATCGGGAAGACTGTACGAAGGCGTATGTCGATTTAGCGATGTCCGTCCGTCTATCACTTTAGCGTCTGAACGAAATGAAGTAGTTAGATAAATTTTACTCAAATGCACATTATGTCTGCAGGACTTTTCGTATTGAAAATGGGTTCTGTAGGTCCACGTTTTGGTATAGCCCCCATATAACGGTACCTCCCGATATTCGGTATTTTGATGATTTTAGCGTCATTATTCGCCGTAGTAGTTTCAAATTACGTATTTAGAGTTCGTAATGGGAACTACAGTCCGTGATAGAAAATTGACTATGCAGGTCCAGGTCTTCGTATAGGCCCCATATATCAGTACCTCCTTATATTCGGTATTTTGACGATTTTAGTACAATACTCACCGGAATTGTTTGAGATGTCGTATTTGAAGTTCGTAATAGAAGCTACAGCCTGTGACTGCCTCCCTAACACATTTTTTCTGTTGATTTCCAATTCTGACAAAACATAAGCATAGTTTGTATATGTGTGTGTGTATTGTTTTGAATAAAAAAGAAAATATTTTCTAATTGTTTCAAATTTATGACATGTTTACGTTAGAACTTTTTGTATGGTTAACCTACTTTAAGAGGATTTATTTGAAGTATAAGTAATGGATATGACAATTTTAATCCAAATCCAGTGGGTTAACCCTCATATATATATAAACGTACTATTAGATGGAAAAAATGTATGTTTTCCACGCGCAACGAAATGTATAATTTTGGGATAAAACAATATTGTCCCCCTATCTTGGATTCAATTTTGTAGATAAATTACAATATTCCTTGCAAGTTCGGTGGGTTTCCCCAATACAGTATTTTTATGAAAAAATATGTAAAAAACAAAACCAATTGTTGCATGTTTAAAAGTCTATTTGACACAATAAGGCTCCGATACAGCGTTGAATTTTCTTTGGAGATGAGCATTCTTTCATGTTGAACCATTCATGGTACAAAAATTACAAAGTAGGACTGATTTTTGTGTATACTATAGATTTATAAATATAAATTTTGACAATGAAATATTGTCAAAAAACTATTGTTGAAAAAAAAATAGAAACATATGATTGCACGACTTTGCCTTCTTAATTCTACCATGGGTCTTTCATGAGTACTTTGAAAAGCTTTACTTTGAAAAAAATTTGAAACGGAATGAAAAAATATACCCTCTATAAAATGGTGAGGTATATAAAAACATTTCATCTGATAGAGCCTTAACATAGCTTAACTCCCAAAAAAAGTCTGAACGTACGTTTACATTTGCATCTCTGCACGGATGAACCCTGATAATTGCCCAATCACAATAAGCTTTCAAATAAGCATTCCCATCTCTTCATTTTCTGTAATTTACCTTGTGAAATTTCACTGCATAGAAAACTGGCTCCCATCTCTGATTTGTGTAAGAATCTACTAGTTTTACAATTCTCTCCGATATAATTAAGGGAAAATCGGTTATCGTAGTAAAAACTTTCACATTCTCGAAGTTCCGAAACAGACCAAAGATTGCATGACTTTACCTTCTAAATTCTAAAAAATGCCATGTTTACGTTAGAACTTTTTGTATGATTAACCTACTTTAAGAGGATTTATTTGAAGTATAAGTAATGGATATGACAATTTTAATCCAAACCTAGTTGGTTAACCCCTTTATATGTAAACGTACTTTAACAATAAGTTTAGGGCATGGTAGAAGAATACAGGTAGATGCATCAACGCTTGGATACATTGATATGTTAAAAAAATTTAAATGTTTTTTCAAATATAATTATATTTTTTCCCATACGACGTCATTCGCGTTTTTCAACATTTTTTACAAATTTGAATAATTTTTCATTCAACATTGTCAATTCCAAAATTGATTTATTTATTACAGATTAAACCACTGGAAGGATCCTTAGGAGGATATAAGTGCAGCTCAGATGTTGTTTTTTTTTTCGTATACATACACAACCAAAAGAAATTGCAAACGATTAGACGAAACTAAATGTGTTTGACAGTAAAACATAGCATCAAACAAGTATGACCTCTTTGAACCAGTGTTACCAAAAAAATAATAGCAAAAAAATAACCCTTTAAAAATTAGATGACACATCATTAGTTGGCATTCATGCTACTATTTTTAACTCGTTTTAAGTTGTCTGGTAAACAGTTTGAATTACTTCCAATTCATACTTGCAAAGTTTGCGAAAAGAGAAGTGAGTTTATGGGAAAGATTCCCAAAGAAAACAAGTTAAAAAGCAGTAAGTTCGGCCGGGCCGAACTTTGAATACCCTCCACCATTTGGTACAAATTTGGCAATTTTCAAAAAATAAAATCCTTAAAAATTCTGTTAAAATTTAAAAAATACCGAATATAGCCGTTGTATTGGGATCTATACCACGTAGACCTACAAAAGATTACAACAGACAGAATTTTACGCTGATCCAGAATATATGTATATATACTTTGTTGGGTCTGACATTAGTATTTCGAGGAGTTACAAACGAAATGACAAAATGAATATACCCTCCATAGTATGGTGGAGGGTATAAAAAGGACATTAAGCTCATTCAACGTATTTTTTCTATTGAAGTCACTTTTCTTATCATTTACTTTCCTCGTCTGTTTACGGACCTAGAGATTGTCATTCAAAACCACTTTTACTTGTTTTCTCTTAAATTTCGCAGCAATTTTTCGTAAAAGCAATCTTAGTAAAATTTAGATTTTTACACGTGCTAAATTCTCACAATTGCATTTGTAAATAATAGGAAAACCTTGGAGATACTAACAGAGTACTTGAAATTGCTCCACCAAAGAGAATTGCAGCAGCAGATGCAGTAAAAGTGAATTTGCAAGCAAACTTGGGACAAGCTATAATAAAACAAGTAAAAAAGCTGTAAGTTCGGCCGGGCCGAACTTTTAATACCCTCCACCATTTGGTACAAATTTGGCAATTTCCAAAAAAATAATAATAAAATCCGTTAAGAATTCTGTTAAAACCTTAAAAATACCGAGTGCTTATACGACGACGTGGACCTGCATAGGCAACTTTTTTCATAATTTATTACAATATTTACATGCGAAACTTGAAGAAAAATCTGTTTATAATGTAGCTAAAATCATCAAAATTCCGAATATGGGGGGTACCGTTATATGGGGGCTATACCTAGACGTGGACCTGCACAGACAATTTTCTAGCATGGGCTGAAATATCCATGACGAACTTCACATGCGAAATTTGAAACAATCCCGGTAAATAGTGTCGCTAAAATCATCAAAATGCCGAATATTGGGGGGGACGGTATATGGGGGCTATATGAAGACGTGGACCTACATGACCCATTTACAAACTTAACCTGCCTACTGGCAAAATATACATGTGTGCAAAATTTTAGCCTTCTATCTCAATTTGTTCGAAAGATAGCGTGATTACAACAGACAGACAGACAGACAGACGGACATGGCTAAATCGTCTTAGAATTTTACGCTGATCAAGAATGTATATACTTTGTTGGGCCTGACATGAGTATTTCGAGGAGTTACAAACGGAATGACAAAATTAATATACCCTCCGTAGTATGGTGGAGGGTATAAAAATTACAGTTTTCAATATTGTTACTAATTCAGTAGATAACCATTTACAGAATTCCATTACATGTGTATTTTTATACCCTCCACCTTGGAAAGGAGGGTATATTAACTTTGTCATTCCGTTTGTAACATCCCTAAATATTCGTTTTAGACCCCATAAAGTATATATATTCATAATCAGCATAAAATTCTAAGTCGATTTAACGATGTCCGTCTGTCTGTCTGTCCGTCTGTCTGTCTGTCTGTCCGTCTGTCTGTCTGTCTGTTGAAATCACGATACAGCCCACATTATTTGACGTAGAGCTCCAAAATTTAGCAGAGCTATTTGCATTGTGTCTACGATGGTTGGTATTGAAAATGAGATATATCGGTCCACGTTCTGGTATAGTCCCCATATAACGGTACCTCCCGATATTCGGTATTTTGATGATTTATGCCACATTTTTTCACGGATTTGTCTTAAAATTGGTTATTGTAGGTCATAGCGGGTCCCTGAGCGTGTGGCAAAACATTGAATGTATAGGTCCACGTTGTGGTATAGCCCCCATATAAAGGTACCTCCCGATATTTAGTATTTTAGTTTTTTTTTACCACATTTTTTCAACGATTTGTCTAAAAATTGGTATTTGTGGGTCATAATGGTTTCCAGCTCCGGTGGCGGAACATTGAATGTATGGGTCCATAATTTGGTATAGTCCCCATATAACGGTACCTCCCGATATTCGGTATTTTGATGATTTATGCCACATTTTTTCACGGATTTGTCTTAAAATTGGTATTTGTAGGTCATAGCGGGTCTCTGAGCGTGTGGCAAAACATTGCATGTATAGGTCCACGTTGTGGTATAGCCCCCATATAAAGGTACCTCCCGATATTTAGTATTTTAATTTTTTTTACCACATTTTTTCACGGATTTGTCTGAAAATCGGTATTTGTTGGTCATAATGGGTTCCAGCTCCGGTGGCGAAACATTGTAATTATAGGTCCACGTTTTGGTATAGCCCCCATATAACGGTACCTCCCGATATTCGGTAATTTGATGATTTTTGCCACATTTTTTCAGGGATTTGTTCGAAAATTGGTATTTGTTGGTCATAATTGGTTCCAGCTTCGGTGGCAAAACATTGCATGCATGGGTCCATGATTTGATATAGCCCCCATATAACGGTACCTCCCGATATTCGGTATTTTGATGGTTTTTGCCACATTTTTTCACTGATTTGTCTAAAAATTGGTATTTGTGGGTCATAATGGGTTCCAGCTCCGGTGGCGAAACATTGTAATTATAGGTCCACGTTTTGGTATAGCCCCCATATAACGGTACCTCCCCATAATCGGCATTTTAATGGTTTTTGCCACATTTCTTCTAATGTTTCTTTTACCCTAAGGTGGAGGGTATTAAAAGTTTGGCCCGGCCGAACTTAATGTTTTTTTACTTGTTCTTATGTAGGCTAGTATGTCGTTGTTTATATCAGACTTTTAAACGAGAAGTATTTTGTCTAACGCACTCAAGAAACTTATTTTCATTTCAAGTATTGCAAATGGTAAATTACAGTGGTAAAGAACACTCTAGTTAAATTAAGACATCAATTATTATCATTATATTTCGATAATAAAAGGTGATTGTTTTTGAGACGTTTGTATTTTTTATACCCTACGCCACAAGGTGGTCAGGGTATTATGTCTTTGTACATTTGTTTGTAACAGGCAAAAGGAAAGGAGATAGACCCATAGTTCCTTTTGATGATCTGCATAGAATCACTTTCTGAGTTGATTTATGCAAGTCAGTCCGTCCGTCTGTCCATGTATTCTTGTGAACAAAATGCAGGTCGCATTTATTATCCGATTGAGATGAAATTTTCCAAACAACATTTGTTTGGCCCAAGGACGAACCCTATTGAAATTGAAGATAATCGGTAAAAATTTAGATATAGCTCCCATATATATCTTCGTCCGATTTGCCTTTTATTGTGCACCAAACGTGATATCAGCCCGAATAGTAAGGGATTTTGCACATACTGCCAAATTAGGCCTGAAAATAAGTATGCCAAATTTTATCGAAATCGGTCAGATATAGCTATAGCTCTCATATATATTGTTCATCCGATTTGATATTTTTGTCCTCCGCAGCCGTAATATGCACTCTGTAACAACAATATTTGGGAAATATATCAAATGCAGCTCAGAAATATCTTTGCTAAATTTTATCGAGATCGGTTCAGATTTGGATATAGCTCCCATATATAACTTCGTCCGATTTACTTTTTATTGTGCATTAAACGTCTAATATTTGCCCAAATGCGATGAAATTTGGTACATTCGACCGAATTAATTGAACTGACCAAATTTTGTGAAGATCGGTTCAGATATAGCTATAGCTCCCATATATATTGTTCATCCGATTTGGTGTATTTGTTACCCACAGCCGTAATTTGCACTCCGTAACAGCGATATTCAGGGAATTATATCAAATACAGCTCAGAAATACCTTTGCTAAATTTTATCGAGATCAGTTCAGATTTGGATATAGCTCCCATATATAACTTCGTCCGATTTACCTTTTATTGTGCACCAAACGTCTAATATTTGCCCAAATAGGATGGAATTTGGAACATACGACCGAATTGAGTCTAGAAGGTAGCATGCCAAATTTGGTGAAGATCGGTTCAGATAAAGCTCCCATATAGCTCCCATATATATTGTTCATCCGATTTGTTGTATTTGTTACACACAGCCGTAATATGCACTTCGTAACAATGATATTCGGGGAAATATATCAAATACTGCTTAGAAATATCTTTGCCAAATTTTATCCCATAGCTCCCATATATATCTTTATCTGATTTCAAATTAATTTTGCACCAAATGGGCAATACAAGTCCGAATTTAAAAGATACAAATGCTTCGGCATATTTAGTCCTATGAATTTTTAATTATACAGGGTTGCCCATATTCGACGGACCTTTGGGCCCATTCCAACCGACGAGGCTTGTCCGCAGGCAACATTCTTTGAGTCAATTGAATTTTGTACGGGAACAAATGCAAATCAATGCGAATAATCCGTTGAAAAGTGGACCGAGCCATGCCCAACTGCTGAGAACGGCGTTTTTGGGATGTTCTTGGGGACCTCTCAACACTGGCTCGTACGGCAGCGATATTCTCGGCCGATCGCCTTGGTCGACTTTTATATGGCCTCTTCGGATTAGAAAGAGCCTTACCAGTCGAAAATTTTTCGTATAAACGCTTAATGGTGTTCTTAGAAGGCGCACTTCTCACACGCGTGGCGTGTATTGGTTCATGGTAAAAATCTGCTTGGACTGACGCTTTAAACGCGGTATGTCATTAAGCGATGTGACATCTCTGTCAAAAGTTATGGCGTTGCCAGATGGGTCCGTCGAATATGGGCAACCCTGTAATTATAATCATAGGGTGTATGATTGAATTCTCCCATAAAAACTTTTAATTGTTATGTGGAGCTAAACTAATTAGAAAAGTGGTGTAGGGTATCATAAAATCAGCCCGGCCTGACTTTAGGACTTTCTTTTTTTTTTGTTTTTTTCTTTTCTTTTTTTGAAATCTGATTAAATTTATTTTTATGCATATCTTTATGTGTTTACTATGTTTAAAGACAGCTTATTGTTTTTATTGCCTTATCGGACAAGTAAAGCGCACATATATAAATAATAATTGTTTTATCAACCAGATGTTTCCATATTATTCGAAAGTTAATTACATTAGTGCTTAGTCGTTCAAGTTGATGCAAATCTAGCATTTTCGGTCTTGTAAAAACATGTGACATTCATATCATCTAAACTATTAGGATCTATACAATCCAATTTTTTACAACAGATCTATATCAATATCAAGCCTAATTATCAGGATGTAGTGTACATAAATAAATCAGAGATGGGAACCTATTTTTTTTTGCAGTGAAATTTGACAAGGTAAGTTAAAGAAAATGCAGAAATGGGTATGCTTATTTGGAATTACTTTATCTTCTTAATTATAATAATGCCTTTAATAAACACTTTTTATGCCAACAACAGACCAAATGTATTTATCGGTCTTACTTGCTCTTTGTGTAATGACAATTGAATTCCATGGGTTTATAATATGTGTTTTGAGCCTTTAAGTTTCCGTATTAGCTAAGGCAAAAACAAACTTTACAAGCTGCTTTGGTACGACTGTCTTATCAATCTACTATGTCCTTGCGTAAAAATCACATTTTCTACAGAATTTGTTGTAATTTATAATTTAATACTTTGGTTTTCATTTAGTTTTAGAGTTTAATATTACTAATAATCTAGGGGGAAATATATACTAGGCCTTGTCGGCCATACTTATCGTCACATTTAATTGTTTTCGTGCCTATTTTTACTTCATCTATTACACGCAAACAATCGGAAATGGCATACACAATCTCTTCGGCTAAAATTGCTCAGTTAATGTGTTATCAACCTCTCTGTCTATCTTAATCGTATTCTGTAATAAAAATGCACATATAAGGAACAATGCAATGCGATTTCAGTTGAGTACCAAAAGTCGTTGCACATTAACAGTTAATCCGGTGAAGGCGCCTTAATTCCTGTTATAATTGTTTTTATTTAAAAAGAAATAAATATATAAATAAATTTTGAATCCTAGCGGATTAAAAATGTTGACATATTTGCTGTTATTTGCTTGCATATCTCTGTACATATACGCTTCATACAAATATGTTGTTTCGAAACCAGAAGGATTTCCTCCAGGTAATCGAACGATACTATACTTTTCAAAGTGGTAAAAGTAGCAAAACAAGTAACGGCTATCCTTTCAGTTGTGCTGGTATATTGTGTACTGATTAAAAGATTAAATTCAATATATTGTTTGTTGAGGCATTCAATTATGTGCGATTATAAAAATTTCAGTTTATTGTGATAATGTGAAGAACAATACAATGGTATGTTCCAGAACTGCAAGAAAGTAAAAGTTTTTACTACGATAACCGAATTTCGCTTCATCGAAAAAAAAATGCAAAATAGTAGATTCTTGCAGGTTCTGGAACAAACCATGAGTGACCAGTAATGCGAAAAATGGTTATCGTGTATGTAGTGACATTCTTTTATAAAGGAAAGAAATGTCAAATAAAAAAATATTATTAAGGAAACATTTGTGTTCTACAAGAATGTACAACTTTTTACTTCGATAAACGAATTTCCCTTTATGATATCGAAAAAAAAATTGTAAAACAAGATTGAAATTATTTTCGATATCATAACGGAAAAATTGGTTATCGTAGTAAAAAGTTTTACATTTTTGGAACAGAGCTATTGCTTCCAATAAATTTTTGCTCTATTCCAGAACCTGCAGGAATATACTAGTTTTGCAATTTTTTTCAACATTATAAAGTGAAAATCTGTTATCGTAGTTAAAACTTGTACATTCTTTCAGTTCTGGAACAGACCATTTATCAAAGAAATATTTTTTGAAACTTGCCAATAGTACTTCCTCTGTTCCAGAACTGCAAGTATGTAAAACCTTTTACTACGATAACTGATTGTTCCATTATATATCGAAGAAATGCAAAACTCTTCGGTTTTGGGATAGAGCAATAATTTTTGATTTAAAGATTCATTTAAACCGAACTTGTTTTATTTGAATTGAATGACATGTTCCAAAACCTGCAAGAATCTGCTATTTTGCTATTTTCTTTGACATCATAAAGGGAAAATCGGTTATGGTAGTAAAATGTTTTACGTTCTTGCAGTTCTGGAATAGAGCAAAAATCAAAAGAAGTGTCAATTTAACAGCCTGTATGTGTAACTATAGTTCTGTTCCAGAACCTGCAAGAATCTCCTAGTTTTGCAATTTTTTTGATATCATAAAGGGAAAATTGGTTATCATAGTAAAAACTTTTAACACTCTTACAGTTTTGGAACATGCCATATATTTTTGCCAATCGTTCGCAAATTTGTCGACGGAAAATAATATTTGACTCTTTTAAGCAAATGCTTTTTATGTCAGTGGCATACACACCAAAGCTTTTACTTCCCATTGTATTTTTGGGTTTTTTGTAACAAATACGAGAGAGAGAACGTAAGAAAAAACAAGTAAAAAAACATTAAGTTCGGCCGGTCCAAACTTTTAATACCCTCCACCTTAGGATAAAGGAAAGCCACATATACCAATTTTTAGACATATTCATGGGAAAATGTGCCAAAAATCATCAAAATACCGAATATCGGGAAATACTGCTATATGGGGCTATACAAAAACGTGGACCTATACATACAGTGTTTCGCCAAAAGAGCTAGAACCCATTATTACCAACAAATACCGCGAAGAAATATGGGAAAAACCATTAAAATGCCGAATATCGGGAGGTACCGTTATATGGGGGCTATACCAAATCGTGGACTTATACATGCAATTTTACGCCAAAGGAGCTAGAACCCATTATGACCTACAAATACCAATTTTCAGAAAAATCCATGAAAAAATGTGTCAAAAATCATCAAAATACCGAATATCGGGAGGTACCATTATATGGGGACTATACCAAAACGTGGACCTATAATTACAATGATTCGCCACACGAACTGGAACCCATTATGACCTACAACTACCAATTTTCAAAAAAAAAAATCGTAAAAAATGTGTCAAAAATCATCAAAATACCGAATATCGGGAGGTACCGTTATATGGGGGCTATACCAAAACGTGGACACATGCATGCAATGTTTCGCCACACGAACTAGGACCCATTATGACCTATAAATACCAATTTGTAGAGAAATTCGTGAAAAAAAATGTTGCAAAAATAATTAAAATGCCGAATATCGGGAGGTACCTTTATATGGAGGCTATACCAAGGCGTGGACCTATACATGCAATATTTTGCCACACGACCTACAAATACCAATTTTCAGACAAATCCGTGAAAAAATGTGGCAAAAATAATAAGAATACCGAATATCGGGAGGTACCGTTATATGGGGACTATAAAACGTGGACCGATATATCTCATTTTCAATACGAACCATCCTAGACACAATACAAATTGCTCTGCTACGTCAAATAATGTGGTCTGTATCGTGATTTCAACAGACAGACGGACATCATTAAATCGACTTAGAATTTTATGCTGATTATGAATATATATACTTTATGGGGTCTACGACGAATGTTTAAGGATGTTAAAAACGGAATGACAAAGTTAATATACCCTCCTTTCCAAGGTGGAGGGTATAAAAACGATAGGAAAATAACAGAATTGAAATTGGCCATTTGATAGAGAATTACACCAAAATTGTATGCGTATGTTGGGGAATTTACATATGAACTGTTTAAATACATCAACATTTTACTGGCGCATCTTGCAGGTCCATATTCTTCAAATGCTTTCTCCACGTTTTTCAATATTATTTTAAAATGTTTTAATACATTTTGAATCTATCGGGGTTGCGACAAGCAGCGCAACTCATAATGAAATCATTTCAAAAACTTAACAACGAAAACACTGACATATCGAAGCTTTTCGGCAATGAGCGTGAGCTTTCAAAATGTACATAAAAACCCAAATTAAAACGAAAAAGTTTGAATACAAACGATTTAAAAGAAAACAATTTTTTACAAAATCATGCCGTAAATGAAGATTTTTATACCTTACAACACTATGTGTTGGGGGTATTATAAGTTTGATTGCGCCAAAAATTATGTAACCCCTCGAAATATTGGTTTCCCACATAGGAAAGTATATATGGATCTTCCTATCTCGCCGAGTTGAGTCGATTTATGTATGTCCGTCTGTCCATGTTAATTTGTAATCCCGCTACAGGTCGCAATCATGGCCCGATCCTCACGAAATAAAAAATGGAGGTGGGGTTATGATCAGAATAGAACGCTATTGTTTTTGGAGATGATCGTACAATATTTAGGGGTTGAAATGGACTAAAAACTGAAAAATTTCCTGATTTTGTAGTTGCTCTACTGGTCGCAATTGTAGACCAATCGAAGCGGAAGTAAGCATGGGTCTAGAGCCTTCCGATTTTGGTGGTCATCGGGTAATATTTAGTGGGTGAAATAGACCATAACATTTGGGATAGATAAAAGTCCAAATCTGATCGTTACGTAGATGCCGATAGTAAATATATCGGATATATATAGCGAATGTATATATTCAAAGGAATGGGATGTAAGCTAGAATGCTTATATCTCAAGAATGGCTGCACCGATTTTGACAAATTTTGTCAATTCAGAATGCGCTGTTGGCATAAGAAAATAAAATCTAAAAAAATCGCATAAAAATATGCCAGTAATGATGTTAATATAGATTTTGTAGTATTTTGTGACATTTTTTTCATATTTTTTATCGCATTCAATTTGACTTAAAATATTGAAGTGTATATTTTGTAATACTTTTTCACCTTACAACGCAGGTTGGGGTTGTTATATACAGATTGCAATTATCATCCGATCCCCACGAAAATTTTCACAAGGGTAGGGTTAGGCTGAGAAGGGCTGAGCCTATTGTTTTTAAAGATGTCCGCAATATATTTATCCGAATCCGAAATACACAAAAGGCGAAATTTTGTCTATTTTATGCTGATTTCGTTGACGATAATAGCCAAATATCGTAGACAAGCAAATCGTATAGTTGAGTCTAAATTTGGATTTATGAAGGCCCTCTTACTTTTGGAGATAATCGCAAAATATTTAGGGGTTCAATCGAACCAAAAAAAGAAAAAAATCCTGATCACAGAATTGATGCAAATCGACACGCCTGAGAAGAGAGTTAAGGACAAGGAAAAATTCTAGCATTTTGAATGACCATTGCATTTAAGATGACTAACATTGGGCAAATGGCCCTGGTTATTTCAAAAGCGATATAATCCAAAAGCGAAATCTTCCGAAATAGATTTGGACATAAGGGGGCTTCTAAGATATTGTAGTGGTCGGCCCCGCACGTCTATAGCCTTTGCTTACTTGTTTATATTAAACTTGTTTTATATTAATATATAGATTTCTTTGCGTTCATATTTACAATATTACCAAATAATATCAACAATTTTTAATAATTTGTTATTATTTCCAGCGATTCCCCGAATACCTTTCTTTGGCAGTTATTTGTTTATGATGATGGTAAATTTTCGTTATTTGCACAAAGCCGTTTTCAAATTTTCTAAGTGGATTAAATCAGAAATAATTGGTTTACACATGGGTATATATCCCATGGTAGTGGTACACAATCCCACAACCATACGTGAAGTATTAAATCGTCCTGAATTCGATGGTCGGCCTGCATTATATGTGGCAAAAATGCGTGAGCCCAATGAAAATATTGCAGGTATGTATGTTGTTTATTTTAGCAAAAACGAATTAAAAGATTTACATTTATGATGGAAAGTATTTCAGTAACTTCGTAACTCGCTCAATTGGCAATTAAAAAAAAAAAAACAAGTAAAAGACTTTGAATACCCTCCAACACTTGGAACGAATTTGGCAATTCTCAAAAACAATAAAATCCGTTCAAAATTCTGTTAAAATCTTAAAAATACCGAATTTAGCTGTTATATTAGACAAGGTATATACGACATAGGTAACTTCTGTCAAAAACCATTAAATATTCAAACGCGAAACTTAAAAAATCGGTGACTAATGTAGCTAAAATCATCAAAATATCGGGAGGTACTGTTATATGGGGGCTATACGAAGACGTGGATCTTTCACAGACAATCTCCTGTCATACGAACATCAAATGCCAAATTTAAAACAATTCCGTTGAATAATGTCGCTGAAATCATAAAATTACCGAATATCGGGAGGTACCGCTACATGGGTGCTATATCAAAACGTGGACCTACATGGCACATTTTCAATACCAAAAGTCCTGCAGACATAATATACATTTGAGTAAAATTAATCTACTTCATTTCGTTCGGAAGTTAGACACGGTCCAACGTTGATGATCTTATTCTATTGAACATTGATATACTGTCATGTTCGTTAAGCTTGATTTATATGAAGAATTCAGCAATGCCACATGCAGGTCTAAATCAAATTGCCAATAAAGTCTTCTTATATGTATGAATCCAAACCTTTGCAATTAGCTCTATTTCTTAAACCTAGAAGAATTTGGTTTTACAAGTTTTGGCTTACGTTTTGAGGAATTCAAACGTTTAAAAACTAAAAGCTTAAAAGCTAAATTAAAAACTGTATGGTTTTTATCATTATTTTAGGTTGAAGTTATAAAATTCTTCATTGATCAGAAACAATAAGTGCTACATATGTTTTAAGGACTAAGCTATGCAGCCTAGAGCTCATTGTGTAAAAAAGTCTCTCTTGTTCTTTTACAGGAATTTTCTTTAAAGATGGTCCAGCATGGGAAGAGCAACGGCGTTTCATTTTACGTTATTTAAGAGATTTTGGATTTGGCCGTCGCTTCCAACAGTTGGAGGCAGTTATACACGAAGAATTAACAGATATGCTTGACTTAATACGCAACGGACCAAAATTTGATCATGAAAGAGAATTCGTTAAAGAAGGTGGCTATCGTATCCTAATGCCGTATTTGTTTAATCCCTTCTCGGCCAATAGCGTTTATCATATAATTTTCAACGAAAGATATCCACGGGTTGAACAGGCCGATCTTTGGAAATTAATTCGTTTGGGTGTACAATTTCAACGGAAAAGTGATGATTATGGAAAAATGTTGAGTATAATGTCATGGGTCCGTCACATATTTCCCAATTGGAGTTCATATAACAAACTAATGGAATCGAATCGTTATATGTATGGTTTCTATGAAAAATTAGTTGATCATTATATTGAGACGTATGATGAATCGGCGGAAAGGAATTTTGTCGATTTATATATCAAGGAAATGAAACGGGCCGAAGAGGAGGGTAGAACTGATACTACATCATTTGAACATAATCAATTTATATTGGGTCTAGTGGATTTTACATTTCCTGCATTTACCGCAATCGGTATGACAATGGGATTTTTTGTGCAATATATGTTGCTCTATCCAGAAGTGCAGAAGAAAATCCAAAAAGAAATTGATAATGTCGTTGGCTCTGGACGATTGCCGACTTTAGATGATCGTAAAGATTTATCTTATACCGAAGCATCTATTCGAGAAATTATGAGAATTGAAACGCTCGTACCATCGAATGTTCCACACCGGGCTAAAGTCGATACGGAACTAATGGGATACATTGTGCCAAAGGTAAGTAATATCGTACTTACGTATTGATAAACAAAAATTCAGTACATATATTCCGTGTAATTGTTTTATTATATAACAACATATCTCCATGGTGCTCCAAACGAATTTAAAAATTTAAATTTCGAGATATCTTTCCATACTTTTGGGTTTTTTATCTGAAAGACCAATTTTTATACCTTCATGATGAAGTGCATAAAAATTCTGCACTTTTACCCAAGGTCAATTTGTAACAACACCATATCGGTCCATTTGTAGTACTTGATAAGCTCCGTATTTCATGTCACTTGGCGGAAACTCATACCCATGGATAATTAAACTCAAATGTTTGGTTTTGGTAGTGTATAATACGATTTCTAAGCCACTACTTGGAATAAATTGTTTGCTAATTATTTTTGGGATAATAAGAAACAACGCGCATGAAACCAAATTCGATAATATGAACCTTCACATTGTTTGCGTATATAATAATTTCATTGGCCATTTGCAAACAAGTTAATGTAGCATTAGGTTCTTATTTCCCGTTTTTAGTGCGACAAGTTATTCAGAAGTGAGGTGTTTTAATTGTCCTCACTTCTCTAGGAGAGAGAAGTGGCTCTCATCATGTTTTGCATAGTCAACATGCTGATTTACGAGTTCAACCCACTCGACTTCGAAAACACTTTTCTTTTATTATGGAACAATTTTTAACTGACAAATATCCTAAAGTGTTTGTTATTTTTAACGTTTAAGAATTGGGTGACATCAATATTCTCACTCAAACCCCTGGGACGATATAGACGACATCTGCTGAGCCGATTTTTTTCGAAGATAAACGGTGAGAGCATTTCGTTGTCTATATTTTCATTTGTCTATGCCAAAGTAAATTTCTCCAAGATGGCTTTAATGCTGGGCTAAATGACAGTTTACTGCATTAGCTCTCTTCTTGTCAATTGATGTGTAAGGTATAGTCTAGTTTTTAAATCAAATATTTCATCGTTTTAAAATATACACATTGTTTAAAAGAAACCACTGTTTTAATTTCGTATTATCATTTTTAAAGAAAAGTCCCTGATGCATGACTAATGACCCGGTTATAGCTTCATGGATGATTGAAAATAACAATTGATTGCGGTAATATTGCAATTTTCTGTAAATATTGATTGATATTGAATACTATTATAGTAAAGGAGATTAATTTGCTCCAGTATTTCATATACGATTTTCTCTCTTCCTAAATCAGTTCTACCCTTTTCAGACCTCCCTTAATTTATTTTACAGGATACTTTCGTCATGACAAGTTTGTATGCCTTACATAAAGATGAACGTGTATGGGGCGACCCGGAAAATTTTCGTCCCGAAAGATTTTTAGACGACAGTGGAAAATTGTGCCTTAAGAAAGATGCCTCGTTGCCATTTGGAGCAGGTAAGTGCAAATCATGATCAGTTATTTACACTGAGCCTATAATCAACGGCTACGTCTTCTTGTAGGCAAACGTTTATGTGCTGGTGAAACATTTGCCCGTAACATGCTATTCTTGATGACCGCAACAATATTACAAAATTTCAGCTTTGTATTGGGTCCAAATGATAAACTACCCGATTTGCGAACAAATCTTAGTGGTTTGTCGACCTCGCCCAGAGATTTTTGGGTTCAATTGGAAGATAGGATGTAAAATATGAGCAAAGCAGTTCTAAGTTTTAGGGGTATTTATTCGAGTAAATATTATGAAGTTAATGAACCTTATATATTTATGAAAGTAATGTTTTGTTTTTATTAAGTTTAATCATTTTTCAATTTCAATTGAATAAATATTTTTTAAAAAAATCATTTTTATAATATACACAACCCAGAGATGCAGGGAATTATGCATTTCTGCATTTGTTTGTTACATCCAGAAGGAACTAGTTGCTTTTGGGGATCTCCATAGAATCACATTCTGAATCTATATTTGTATGTCCGTCATACATTTTTGTAAGCAAATCATTTGTTTGCCCCAGGGCGAATTCTAATGAAATGGTGATAGTCCGTCTAAATTTAGGTATTGCACCCTTATATGTTCGACCGAATAAAAACTAGAATTAACTTTATGAAATTGTTGAAAATCGACTCAGATATGACTAGACTCCCATACATTTTATATCATTTGATATGCATCAAAAGTGTAATATCTGCCCGCATCGGATGGATTGTGGTACACTACCGAGTTTATCGTAGAAACAAATATGTCGATTTTGGTTAATGTCAGTCCTCATGTGGAAAAATAAATGCTTCAAATTTAGTGAAAATCGATTAAGAAATAGCTTTTATAGTGGCTCTATACGACGTCAAGATTTAACCGCTCAAAAGACATAACAAGCAATAAATAACTATTATAAACGTTTATATGTTACTAATACTTGTGTAGGTTATCGTGAAGTCGGCCCGTGTTATTTAAAATTGAATTTATTAAATGTGCAAGTCCCAGATGAAATTAGTCGATATAGGTCTCTTGAGACAATATGCGTTGGAAGAGAAGACTTAGCCCGTCGCTCACTTTATACATGTTTTGTATTTTTGTAAAATTGAAAAGCTTATGCTTAGCTACGATTTTAGTCTATAAAAAGGCAAGAAATAGGATCGTAACATTTTAAGGAGAATCTTAAGTGGCCCGTACACAGTCAAAACGCATGACATCAAAATCGTGTACGTGTGCATGAAGCTTTCAACGCACATGGTTCATGCATTCATTATGCTTTTTATTTCGTGCTGCACAGATAATGTCGATAACGGACGACACAGTTTTGGCGTGTGCTTAAAAAGAAAGACACTTCTAACAACTCAATAACATTTTTTTTCAGTATCCAAGATCTCTATACACCCTTTCGCTCTGAAAAAAGTCACAAATGAGAATATCAACCGCATGAGAATATCATGCTCGAGAAAAATTAAAAAAATTTGATATTGCTTAATGCAACACCACAAAATGCATGTCATGCATCTTGACCGTACTTTAAAAGCTAAGGGGCAGTTCAGATGTCCGTAGAAGAAAAGCAAAAAAAAAAACCTGACTACTACGGAAACGACGAGAATGCATTTGAAGAAGAGCATTGGATCGCGACCGGTTTCACAACGCATTGGTCATTACAAGTTGTTCTTCGCATATAAACTCAAATTTCTATAGTTTATCATAAAATTGATTTAATTACTATGCAATCAGTTCTTACAAACTGGGAAGGTATTACTTATTTACAATATTTTTGGCGTTTTTACAGAAAAAAATATAAATATCTAACAAGTGTCTTATGTTTAATTATGCTATGTTCTGCAAATATTTGAGAGACAGACTAAACAGTTTACTGGAAATACATGCGAAGATATTGCAATACGGATTTTCTTATAGAAAATAAATAATAGATTAGAACATAGAATAGACACACAATAAAGACGCTAACTAATTTAACTACACAATGGACAGGGGTGCACCTCTGCCCTTAACATAATCTAAAAAAACAAATCTTATATTAAAATCTATAACTATTTCCCTTTTTGTGCACTTTCATCACATTCCATTGGATTGGGGGCATTGTTTTCTTTATTTTCGTGTTGTTGCTGTTTCCATTGTTCTTCTAGAAACTCTAGCCATTGTTTGGCATCAACACAAAACGGTTTCCATTCGCAGGATGTCTCTGTACGTTCGATGCAAACACCTTGAAACCTGTGCGGCAGGGCATCCTCGTTAAAGTACATTTGTGTGGTCTCCTTTATTTCATGAATACTGAAAATGTAAGGTTTAAATTGAGAAAAACATTTTTTCAAATTTGCACTTACAATCTCCTTCTGGTCAATTCCTGTTTTCTTTGTGCCAGACGTTGTTGTTCCGTCTCATCACATTCTTTACGTAATCTTTCAATATTTTGATGAATACCTTTCAAGCGTTCCTCTTCGGCCAGCACAAAATCTTCAAATTTTTCTGTTTGTATCCTCAGTTTTTCCAATTGATCTCGGTATCGACTAAGTTCATGTTCCTGTTTGTTTAACATGGTCTTTAATTTGGCTATAAATAGGAGTGATTAATATAAGATAAAAATTGTTCTTATTTGGAACTTGAAATTCAAATCTAGATTTGCCACTCACTCATCTGTTCGTAATGCTTGCCACATTTGCGCGCGATGTTTGTTTCCATTTCGGTAATTTCACACTCATTATTAAGCATACGTTTCAAACGTTTAGCATATTCGTATTTACTCATAATAATTTCAATAATTAAATTAAAAACAATTAAGGAAAACAATTCAAATTGTATTAAAAAGGACGCCAATTTAGAGCTGACAAATAACCAATTACAATACCGATAGTTTTTTTTCGATGAAACTATCGATTGATAGCTCTTTCTATCGATAAAATCGGACGGAAAGCCAGCATTAATAGCATGTTCGCATTGGCTTTGTTTGTTGTTTCCTTGGTTTTATGGAAATTTGAACCGACGGACATGTAGCATGAATAAATATAAATAAAAATAATTTATTTTCTTCCAAATGTTCCTTAATTATAAACGTACATTCAATCATTATTGGGCTCAACTGAAAACTAAAACTGTTTCTAATAAAACCAAATATTTTGTTGTTTGTTCAGTTTGCGCTTTGTTATTAATTGTTTATTGTTATTTCTTTTTTTCTACTAATGTGTGGCATTTTTTAGTATAGTTAAATATACATATATCCGTATAAGATTTGTAACAATATAACTTAGTATAATTGTCCGAATACACCTATATCAAATTTATCCATTATAAATATTATTTACAATAAAATATTTCATATTTCTTTTAGAGTTAAGTTGATGTTTAGAGAGATAGAATATAAATAAAGAAATGTTAGGACTTTCATTAGATACCAGACTTTTGGTTGACTTAAGGCCACCCATGTGATATCAAATGAGAGCCCACACCAGCCCATGTGAGTTTTTGTTTTTTTTTTTGAGAAGAAAACATCAACCCTAAGACTAAAGCTAGAGTTTTTTAAAGACTAAACCCTTAATAATCGTTTGCCGTTATACATACGCAGATAATTACGACTTTTGTTTGAATATATAATAATATGGGGGTCCATAATAAGGCTAATAATAATGTGTTAATTTCAAAATAATAATAAAATTCAAAAATTGATCTCTTTGCAAATTACGAATGCACCTCTTCAGTTTTCTTTTTCTTCTTGCTTTGACTGTATTTTTTTTTTTTTTTTTTTTTTTTTTTTTTTTTTTTTAAGTAGCATTTATATATTTTAGTTTCGTGTTTTGTGTGTATATATGTATTTATATAAGTGTAAGTATGTGTGTTGCCATTTCGCTCAAAGCCATTGATGAATTTTGCCAGGGGTCGTCATCGTCATTAGATTTTCTTCTCTTTGTGTTTTAAAACATAATTTGTTGTTTATATTTAATATTCTTCCTTTTGGCCCTTTGTGGTATCAACGCTTTGGCTATCTACACTGCGTTTACCCAAACGGGGTCCAAACCAAACACCAGTTGTGGCACTGGGACCAGCTCGCTTGTCCAGAGATTGTTGCATCGCCAAAAATCGTGCCCATTTACGCACTTCAGGATCCATGCGGCCTACGCGAGGAGCATTGAAGAGGCTGGCACGTTTCAAATCGGATTTGGGATATTCTGGAAAGTAAAGATGATTATGAATTTTTATGTAAAAACCATGGTAAAATTAAAGAGGTAAATTCATTTCAAATAAGACTATCCATCTCTGCATTTTTTGTAATTTTCCTTGTCAAATTTCACTGAATAAAAAATCAGGTTCCCATCTCTGATTTCTGTGTAAACAATGGATTTATAAATACAAATTTTGACAATGAGATTTTGCTAGAATCTACGAGTTTTATTTTTTTCATAAACATAAAAGATAAATCGGTTATCGTAGTAAAAACGTTTATATTTGGTCTGTTCCAGAACTGCAAGGATGTTAAAGTTTTTACTACGATAACGGATTTTTGCTTTATATTATCGAATAAAATTTGAAAAATGGTAGATTCTTGTAGGTTCTGGAACAGAGCAATTCTTGCCAGATGTGCAAGACCATAAATCTTACCTTTAATTGGTCTGTTCTAGAACTGCAAGAATTTACAAATTTTTACTACAATAACCGATTTAGCCTTTATATTTTTTCGATAACATAACAGATAAATCGGTTATCGTAGTAAAAACGTTTACATTCTTTCAGTTCTGGTATAGAATAATTGATACCAGTTAAAATATGTTTTTCCTGAATAATAACGATTTCCATAAAATACTTACCTTCGTATTCTTCAAAAGAACCCGCGTATAGGGCATCAAATGCTGCCGCTGCAGCATTTTCTGCTTCCGAATTATGAACATTGCCCATGGTTAGACTTGGATCACTACGTCCCACACGAGGGAAGGCATAAAGGCCAGATGTGCCACCAGCTCGTCGATTTTTGGTTTGTTCGAGTTCTAGGGGAAGATAAAAAACCAAAATCATAATTACTTACGTTATTCATTTACTCAGTTATTAATATGTTTACATTAGAGTTGGGTACACTTCGTTTATGTGTTGTCTAAATCCGGTAAACTGTAAACGTACTATGAGGTGATAGACTCTTCTTATAGAGCATTTATAAAATTGAAGATTTAGATGTTTAATAGACTCAGAGTGATAATTGACCAATCACAATAAACTTGACAAGAAAAGACCAGGCCCTCAATTCTTGTTCTGTGAAATGAAAACTTTTACAAAGGAAAGAAATGTCAATTGAAAAATTTTATAAAGGAAATATTATCATAGAACAAGAATCTACTCCCAGACCTATACAAGGTGGCCCTGTAAGACCATCTTATTATTAATTTTGTCGTTAAAATTCATAATTATGACCAAATCACAATTCTGTTAAAACAACTGTGTTTATTGTCAAAAGCAGTTTTCTTGTCCGATCTTATAAGGGCATTGATAGAAAACACAAGAACAATTATTTCAAGGTAGTCTCATCTCAAATTAGCAAATCCAGCTCTGAATTTTTCTACAAATTACTTTGTAAATTTTTCCATTTCTGAGTTGTGTATAAACAATGAAATTTTGTCAAGGTAATAATTTGAAAAAAATGTAAACATATATGGTAGCACAAGATTACCTACTTAATTCTACCATGGTAGAAAACAAACATTAGATAGTAGACTTTTCTGAGAAATTGTTGTTTTTGTCTCGTATGCAAATTTTGCAAAAAGTTACCGTAAAATCTTTTAAGAAAACAGCTCTTTTGAACATGAACGCGTTATATATTTATTTTGTTGAGAAAATAGAATGCAAGTTACAATTATTGTAGTGAAAACATAAATTATTTTATGGTATAATACAATATTAAATTCCTATAATCTAAAAAATAATTTAAATATGTGATGTTTTTTCCCGAAATCTTAAAACATTTTTGCATCAGACATAGTGCATCTGTTTTTCGAATCACAAGAGATTTGTATATAAACGCGATATAATGTCCAAAACAAATATACATTTATCTTTTGCTTTGTTTTATGCGCTGAGCAAAACGCATTCATTTGAAATTTCGGCTTCAACGCAAAACTATATAAGACGGCTTAAACTTTGATTGTGTTATAAGCTTAAGATACACCAGCTTTTACTTTTCTATTAAGCATTGTCTCGAAATTCTTAATTACATTGTTGCCAAGAGATAGTGTATCGCCATTAGTTTATGTTAAGTTCTTAAGAACTCATGACATGACATTACATGGTAGAATTAAAATGGTAAAGTCATGCAATCATATGTTTATCATTTTTTTATAATTAATTATTTGGCAACATCTCTTTGTCAAAATGTTTATTTGTAAATCCATTGTACATACACAAATCGGAGATGGGAACCTGCTTTCTATGCAGTAAAATTTGACAAGGTAAATTACAGAAAATGCAAAGATGGGAATGCTTATTTGAAATTACTTTACCTTTTTAATTTTACCATGCAACATTATAAGTCGTACGAATTTTAGGTATTTCTGTGTTATTTGTGGACAAAATGTATGTCTATTCAAATACCAATGACAACCAACAATAGGTGTTGATCTCTTCGCTGGTACAGAAATAGCACCAACAACATTTACGTTTTATGTCAAAATTAAAACCTCTTGTTCATATATTTAAATTCTTTGCAATCCTCGGGCTATGCTTAATTCCAAGACCACCAATGAAAATTTAAATGATGACCTGCCATAAATCTTGCCTGCCATCCACACCTACATTCTCCATCCGACCCCTCCCAACCACTCCATACACTATACTTGTTGCTTTGATTTGCTGTTGATGGACTATTAAGCCATGACAATCAATAACTCCCCCAGGGAAGTGGAGGCGTAAAAATGCTCAAAACATAAGTTAAGGAGTGTTATTGTTGGCGATTTGTTTATATTTCAGAGATTTTTATTAAGCCAGCCTGCAGCAGCATCTAACATATTATTCAATTGATATAAATTAGGCACTTACATTGAATGGAATTAGGGAAGGACGCTTAAGGTGAATTGCTAATAAATTTAAATGTGTGGACATTTTAATAAGTCGAATGTAGGACAATTTATGGAAATGTTGAGAGATTGCGTGAGCGTTGGTTTGGATAGTTGAAATAATGGATGCACCTTACTCAAAAAAAAAAAAAAACATTTTACAACTCGTGCACATCATGATGCAATAATTCAGGTAACACAGCTGTCGGTACAATAAAATGTCGAACCATATTGGTTAAAAGTGCTGAAAACATTTAAAAACCAAGTTTTTTTTGCTTATTTTTTATCGATCGACGAACTAGATTAGCACAACTATAATACGTAGAGTGACTTTCATATTTTACTATTATTAAAGCATACTTTATGGAGCTCCCAAAAATGTTTAAAGTTATAAGTAACACTAATAGTGTGGCCATTTTAGCATTTTTGCAGCTAAATTTAGCATTTATTTTTTGTATTTAGCTGCAAAATTTTCATTTAGCATTTTTCTTAGCTTGTTGAAATTATGAGTTTAGCATTTTTTAGCATTTTTCTTTGTCCAAAAATATTCTTATATTTTAGTACTTTCATATAAATCAAAAATTTCTTAAATCTAAAAAATTTAAATTACATGAACATTTATTTTATTTATTTTTGGATATGTATATAAGAATTTAAAAATGTTTTAAATGGAATCCCGTTCAAGGAATTGTCTTATTTTGTTATGAAGTATCTAGTTTTACCATTTAGTAACGCAGAAGTTGAAAGAGTTTTCAGTAGAATGATCCTTATAAAAGTAGAAATTAGAAATAGAATGATACTACACACTATGAATTCACTTTTTTACATTAGATGCGGATTGAAAAAGTTAAATAAAGGTTGCAAAAGTTTTGAGATTACAAACGATCTCATTCTAATCATAATTCGGTCTCTAATTTTCAAGTAGCAAGACTTAAACATTTTATTAAAATCACATTAAATTTAAAACAGATGTTGGACTCTATTGATCTTCCTTAAGAATAACCTTCATGGATCTGGAACCTATTTTTTTTAAAACCTGTCATCTCTAAAAAATTCATGGTAATGCATATTCTTATTTGCCCTATATTAAAGTTTAAGGAAAGAGAGTCATGCTAATGGCAGAACATTCAGAACAATGTTTGTAAATTAAGGTTTGTCTACATGAATTGTTGTAAAAGAGATCAGAAGTGCGCCATTCGTGTATTTCTTAATTCACCTGGAATTCACTTTCAGCATTACGGTGGAATAGACATTTTGGTATTTTTTCCGCTAACTATTATTCGATGGCCATCCAAAATGCTCGGCAGGGCTGATACCGAACCCCCACTTAAAATTATAACGTGTCAGAAAACATTCAGTTTTTGGTCTATTTGAACATCAGGCTTCTATTCTGACACTAACCACACCTCTAATCAACATTTCGTGAGGATCGGGCCATAAATGTGCCCTGCATATAATATGCTAACTATATAGTGTTGTAAGGAGTAAAAATATTACAAAATGTAAAATTCAATATTGTAAGTCAAAATGAAAATATCTCATGTGACAAAATGGAAAAATATAAGAAAATATCACAAAATCAATACTCTCATCTTTATTGGGATCTTTTCATGTGTGTTTGTCTAGATTTTTTTCTTTCCTGTCAATTCTGAATTGACAAGAATTGTCAAAATCAGTCCAGCTATTTTTGAGATGTAAGCATTCTAGCGAATATATGTCGCTATATATATCCGATATCTTCACTATCGACATCTACGAAACGGTCAAAATTGGCTTTTTCGTCTATTTGTAATTTCACTGGGATTAAGAATATTCGCGGTTTAATGGGAAAATTGTTTTTTTTTTTAAACAAAACTAATGGTCTATTTCACCCGCTCAATATTATCCGATGACCATCCAAATTGGAGAGCTTTTGCCCAGTCCTAAGCTCTAGCCCATGCTAAATTCCGTGTCGATTGGTCTATAATTGTGACCTGAAGCCTGATTGCAAATTAACATAGCTAGATCACCCCAGCGAGATTGTAATATCAATATATACTTTTCTATGTAGGAAGTCAAAATTTCAAAGTGCTACATAATTTTTGGCCCAATCAAACTTACAACAAAGACATAGAAGCAAAGACCTAAAATGGTAAAGACTAAACAAAATGCATTCTGAGCAAATGGTTTGTGGCTATACTACCTTGAATAACAGCTCATGACAGAAGCATGTTAATATAAAACTACACAATTATAGGAAAGAATGACAAATAAAAGTTTGTATAATCCAAAAGATTGGTTTCAAAATTCTATTTCATATACCTTCCCAAATAATTGGATACTGCCTTAGCGGTTTAAGTTGCTTAACATTGGTAACTATGTTGTTACGATATCATAACAACAGAGGTATTTTTCACAGGGTTGCCATATTTTATTCTGTCTTGTCCTATCTTTACACTTCTATGTCTTTGATAGAAGTGTAAAGATAGGACAAGACAGAATAAAATATGGCAACCCTGTGAAAAATACCTCTGTTGTTATGATATCGTAACAACATAGTTACCAATGTTAAGCAACTTAAACCGCTAAGGCAGTATCCAATTATTTGGGAAGGTATATGAAATAGAATTTTGAAACCAATCTTTTGGATTATACAAACTTTTATTTGTCATTCTTTCCTATAATTGTGTAGTTTTATATTAACATGCTTCTGTCATGAGCTGTTATTCAAGGTAGTATAGCCACAAACCATTTGCTCAGAATGCATTTTGTCTAGTCTTTACCATTTTAGGTCTTTGCTTACAATACCCACAACACAATGTTTTGCAGGGTTTAAACACATATTTATATTTAGCATTATTTTTTGGCATTTTAATTTTTTTGTTTGGCATTTTTTAGTATTATTTTTATGCTGTTTTATCGCAATATTCCATTCGGCAAATATTGAAAAATTAAATCGGGGTAAAGCCATTGAAATTCCAAAAAGTGCAAGAACTTACTCCGTAACTTAAAGAAAATAGACTCAAAAAAGCTAAAGAGTAGCTTCGCTTGGCCGAAAGTGGTGAACTGCCGAATTTGGTTTTCTCCGATGAGAAAACATTCGTTGCCCAGCAGTTTGTAAACAAACAAAATGATAGTGTTTACTTGCCAAAGAGGTCAGCTGAAAATGTGCGCCACGCAAGAATGGTTACAAAATGAGGTTCCTCGGTTCATTCCTGCGTACAATGGCCACCAAAATCTCCGGATACCAATCCGTTGGACTTTTGTGTCTGGAGCATTTTGGAAAGTAAGGTTGGCACTAAAAAGTACCAAAGTGTCGATCACCTCAAGCAAGCGCTTCACCGGGAATGGGCTAAAATAGCGCACATTCGGGCAGAGTGTGTCGGTTTTAACAAATCTAAACTTATTCTAAAATTTGATGCTATTTCCGACATTTTTTGCTTTCATTCAATAAAATTAAAAAAAAATGTAAAAATTATGGCGTTTGACTTTGTTGCAGTTTTTTTTTCTCAACCTGAAGGTACTATAAATACATTTGTAGTTTAAAAATTCTATAAGTATACTATGAATATGCTAAATTGTGGAAAAAATTACTTTACATGTGATTTAACATCACGTTTAATCGAACTAACCCATTTTTGCATCAAGTATTCCCTTCGTATGAAACAAATCCCCAACATCTGTAAAGCAAACCAGTTGCCATCTTCATAAATATATACCTATCATCAGCTCAATCTCATAATAGTTCCTGGCATTAATATAGCTACCAATAATTGACTAAAATGACACGTAATGTCATTTAAAGAAGATTAGAAATAATATTTTCGCATTTAGTTCCATATTTCTCCGTAGAACTGCATCATTGCTCCTGTTCTTGGTGATGCGATAGCTACTGCAAGGCAATTGATGGATACTTTAACACCTCCACAATACATTTACCGAGCACTACGTTAGCTGACTACGGTTCAAACAACACAAGTCAGCAAACACATTAGCAAAGGACCAGGTTTTGTTTTGCATCTGACGGTAAATGCAGTCACACATTAAGCTTAACTAATTAAAACGTTGCTGCAGACAAAGGATGGCAATAATGACATTAACCTGACCAAAAACAGAAAAGTTGTTTGGGGGTGGAAGAAAAAATGAAACATTTTTGAACTATGTGGATTAGGCGATAACTTGGTGGTGCGCCAGTTGACAGGGTAATGCACATCGTTGATGGTTCATTGAAGTCATGAAATGTGTTTGAAAGTTTGTAGAACCTTGAGGATGTAAAGGCAAAATCAAGCCTATGAGAAGATGGGAGGACAAATGGTTCGAGGACAAATTTGGCTGGAAAATTTTATGGGAGAACTATTTCAGGTTCTGTGCCAATATGGAGTGGATGTTCTATTTCTGTTGTATAAAATGTCAAATAACAATTACCTTGGATAGATGTTTCATAAGTTTTGAAATTTAAGAAATTTGTACTATAAAGGAACAAAATATTACCAAACATTGTGCTATTGGAACCAAGCATTCCCCTGTTTCTTGATATTTAGATATATAACCATGTTAATAGGTAACCATTTTCATTATTGTGGATAACCGATCGAATACCTGGGAAGAGCTTTATATTGAATTGTTTGATGTAGGAAGGCTATATGATTATCAACTGGCTCACAACAGAGCAAATTCATGCTCGAAAAGTATTGGAAATTCATGCTCGAAAGGGACGAACAAGCTTCATTTGTACTATTTATTCTACCATTGGTATTAGGCGAACGGTTAGAGTATATTTATACCCTCAATCACAAGATGCAAAAAAAAAAATAAAGTATATTTATACCCTCAATCACAAGATGCAAAATATATTAAAGTTGTCATTCCGTTTGCAGAACCCGCCACCATTTCTAACCAAATTAGCAGAAATGTGTTATATCTGGCTCTAGTTATGTACGTTATTGACGGATATGACATATTTTGAAAATTGTTGACACATTTTGTTCAACTATTTCAACAAATTATCCCTGCCAAAAATAATAGCTTCATTATTGTGTATTGCCCCCATAGGTTTCGTAGTATCTCCTAATTAAAGAGTTTATGTTAAAGGTCCTATCCACATTTTTCAATTGAATATAAGTTGTATTTTAAAATTGAACAAATTGTATTCTAGTTTCTTGTAGATCCCGCAGCGTATATATATATATATATATATATATATATATATATATATATATATATATATATATATATATATATATATATATATATATATATAAAGGGATATAAAGGTCTACGATTTGTTATAACCCCCTTATTTGAGTTTTAGTCATATTTTTCATCCGAAATAGCTGTATATCGGCAGTTTGTGTTTCCAGCGCCCAGAAAACATCTTTGCAATGAACTGTCCTTATAGGTCCAGATTGTGGTATTCGGTGTTTGGACGATTTTAGAAACATTTTTTTAAAATAATTTGCTCAATGTTGGTTTTGGAACTTCTTTGGAAGATAATTTTTTATGCAGGTCTATGTTTTCATATAGCTCCCATATAAGGGTAACCCCGATATTCGGCATTTGCGTGATTTTATGAACGTACACTCTACAATTGAATGATCAGTCTTGTTGCGTCGGCGTGTGATAAGACTGGATTTTTGGAAATTCGTTCTGAGAGGATACGAAAAGAACCAAAAAATGGAATTTGGATATTGGACTGATAGGGCTGGAATTCTGATATGTGATGAGAAGGAAAATGTTGGCATATAGTTCTGAAAAAAGGAGGTGGATTTGAGAATACGTAATATGTTCCAAAAGTACTAAATGATACTAAATTTGCCATTGAGTAAATGGATAGACATTAAATCCTGATATTTGATATTGAGGTCACTTTTGGTTTCTAGTTGAACTAGTTTTGGACGGAAAAATTGGATGTGGGTCCATTGTGCAATGGTAGATTTTGAAGACTTTTTAGTGTATTATTCATTCCGAAAAAAGAAAAAGTTTGAATAATATGCAAAACCTCGAATGTCTGAAAATCTAGTAAGATGTATTAATTTGTGAATTAATTAATTTTATCCACTTTGAGTTTAAAATTGTTTGAAGTGTAGTAGTTCGTATTGGATAATGTTTAATAATAACTTACGCCGCGCAAACACTTGATTTCGACACATATAGACAAATTGTGAAAGGTGTTTCCAAATGGAGTAGGGTATTAAAAGTTCGGAATTTTTTGCTTGCTCCATTCTCAAATATGTACCAAGGTTATTATGGAATATCACAGAGAAGATAATTAAAGTATATTTATACCCTCAATCACAAGATGCAAAATATATTAAACTTGTCATTCCGTTTGCAGAACCCGCCACCATTTCTAACCAAATTAGCAGAAATGTGTTATATCTGGCTCTCGTTATGTACGTTATTGACGGATATGACATATTTTGAAGATTGTTGACACATTTTTTTCAACTATTTCAACAAATTATTATTATTATAATAGCTTCATTATTGTGTATTGCCCCCATAGGTTTCGTAGCATCTCCTAATTAAAGAGTTTATGTTAAAGGTCCTATCCACATTTTTCAATTGAATATAAGTTGTATTTTAAACTTGAACAAATTATATGCTAGTTTCTCCATCATTCTGTTTGTAACACCTTGAAATATAAATTGTAGATCCCGCAGTGTATATATATTATTGACTAGCGTACAATTTAATGTTCGTCTGTCCATCTCGGGAATTTACTTTAGCTTCCGAACGAAATAAAGTAGGTTGATCAAATTGTACTAAGATGTATTTTAAGACTGCAGGACTTTTGGTATTTAAAATAGGCAAAGAAGTCCATATTTTGGGTATGGACATCGGGTGCTGCTATAGATATTGAATGGATAGAACACATTCTCATAAAAAGTTACACTTTTCCACTGAATGGGTTACAATTTGATCACTTCGGTACGCACCGCGGCAGCAGTTTTTCTTGGGAAAATATTTCGTATTTATATTGGCGTATGACCATGGGGACAACTGATTTGGCTACAATTCAAGTTTTCACATGGGGCTTAATTAAACACCTCGAAATATTGTTTTTGGAGCTCGCCGAGCTGAATCGATCTAGCGTTGTGTCCATTTTAATTTGAAATTATACTAAAGAATGCACTAATGGCCCGATCGTAACCAAATTTCATATGGATGTAAGGGTGGGGTCAGAATAGAAGCCTATTTGTTTTGGAGATGATCGGAATATTGTAATGGTCGGAAACAGAAAAAATGCTGATGCCGGATAATATATAGAGGTGAAATGGACAATAACTTTTGTATACAAAAACTCATAAATTGCCATTAAAAACTATTTTTAATCCCGGCGAAATCACAAATACACTTTAAGGTAACTTTTGGCCATTGCGTCGATAGGCAAGATATCGGATGTATGAGGAAATATGTAGTTATAACGCTTAAAACTCTAGCACGGCTGGGCCAATTGATAATTCTCACCATACAATAAATCTATAAAATCTAAATAAAAGCATAAAATATTACAATAAAAAACTGAATATTTCTTGTTATATTTTGCGATATTTTGCCATTTTTCATATTTTCAGTTTACTTACAATATTCAATTGTACATTTAACAAAACAAAAAAAAAAAAAAAAAAACATTTGTATACCATACAACATTATGTGAGGGCGTACTTTATACAAGTCGAAATTATAGTCCGGTTTTCTCGAAATTTTGCATGAGCGTAGGGTCCGAATAGAAGCCTATTGTTTTTGGAGATGATCGCAAAATATTTAGATGTTGAAATGGACCAAAAATTCTAGAAGTAACAATTAAAGAACAATCGACACGGAATTTTGCTTGAGGTTAGATATTTGGACGGATGAATGTAAGAATTACAAAATCCTATTCATTAAATCGAAAAGTACTATGATTTTTTTTAAAAGTCAAATTATATATCCTATATATTATAGTGTTGGTCGGCCCCGCGCGGCTATAGCCGTTGCTTACTTGTAATGTAATATTGAGCGAGTTCTAAAAGTGTGAGCAACTTCCTTACGATGTTTTCGATTAATTACAGACATAGCCTACTTGAAGTACTTCACAACTTTCTTATTTCACTTGGAGTGGGAGGTAATGCAGATTTCAATCTATCTTGTCTTGTAATTACTTTATTTTCAGGCCAGTGCTCTTCAGAAGTTTAGTTTAGATTATTGTGATAAAACTATTGATTTTCCGCCTTCATAGTTTTCGTGGGTTGGAGTTTAAAATCATCATATTTTTACAGATTTCGAAATCGAGGTAATTGACTTTCTTTTAGACCAATCCGTCTACCAAACTTGGCAAAAAACGTTTGATTTCTCGGAGTTGCAGACGCTTTCGAATATTGTTTTTCAGGACTTATAACACATTTTTAAATTTTTTTCACACTTTTCTTATTTCACTTACCAGCTTTCGAATAAGAACAAATTGCCAAGAACAAAACGGAACAGAAAACGAGATCAGCACAATTCAATGATTTCATCATTTTAGAGATTATTTTGTTGCTGGGGGCACTTAATTAACACTACAAACGATATTACACTAGTAACTTCCTAAACACTCAGAGGATAATCCCTGTGTCTAAGTGATGGTGAGTGTGTGCGTGTTTTAGGTTTTGAGATTTAGTTAATAGGGTATTTGAATCACAAAAGAAACAAATCACAAACGAAAATAATCCTAGTTTTTTTCACACAACAAAGGATCAATGGTATTCCTCGTTTTCAATATTGGTTGTGTTGGATTTGTCCAGAAGCAATTGTTGTTGTTATTTTTGGTATTTTTTTTTGTTTTGTTTCGTTTGAGGTTTCTTGTGTTGTGTCGTTTGTAACGTTCGAACAAATTATGCTTGGACACTGTTTCAAAAATGTCCTTTTATAGGGAAAAATAACTAAAGACAAAAGGTATGGCCCTAAGCGGCAATGGCGGCAGCACCAGTGACAACAGCAACAGAAAATAGCAGCTACAGCATCATTAACATCATCCATCCATCCACGCACGCACAGCAACAGGATTCTCATACTCCATCGCAACATGTTATCATAGAGGACACTTTCACACACACACACACACACACAGAGACATCCTCGAAACATTTAGGATAAATACAGCAAACACATAAACAACAACAACAACAGCGAAAACATGCTAAATTGTAATGCAAACTACCAATTGGAAAGACATTTTCCTCCGTGGTGTTGAAAATACGAATGACGATGATTATGATGTTGTAACATTTCATTCATTTTTTTTTGTTTTCGTGGGGGTTTGTGCAATTTTCTCGGGCAGGGGAAGCAGGGTCTTGTGTTCATTACAACAATCACAGCTTCTTGTTTAGCAAAAAATGTATAAAATATTATTGTGTTGTCTTTTTGCTTAAACAATATGTATGAATGTATAATTTTGTTGGGGTAAACCGAAATGTTTAACTGTTCGGATTCATTTTAGAGTTACCAACGAGTACAACAGCAATAAGGATCGGACAGGAATCGAGTGTGGGAAGAAATGAACAGTGCATTAGTTACTGGACCTGTTGGGTAGATTGACTTTATCACAAGTTCTACTGCCGAAGTGTAGACAAGCAATGCTGTTTTAATATAGGCATTTTTTGATAAGACCAAAACGTACATCACCGAAACAATGGTTTTAGACCCTAGGTCTTCTTTGGATCAAATCCGTTTCAAGGTATTTAGAGTCGTTCTAGGTGTGTCCGTTCATCCGTCTCTCTGTCTGTCTGGCTGGTGTGCACGATAATTCTTGGAAGAAGCATCCGATTTCATAGAAACAAGAATCATGTATTATGTCAGGAGCAAAAATGGACAATATCGGCCCACTCCATCATGTACCTCCCCCACAAAGGGTCAACATTTTGAATTATAACTCTTATAATATGAGAAAGATGCATTCAATTCTCTTTACATTTCACACATCCCTACATTTTTGATCACACAAGATCTGGTATGAAGATGGAATGTATCGGACTACTCCTTCTGGTACATCTCCCATACATTTACGAAAAAGTCAGAGATTCTATTCAAAATAGGTATATCTAAATATTTCTGCCAACCAGATATCTGATGTGAATGTGAAATAGGTTAAAATTATAATTAACAATTATTCCTAAAAAAATTTGTTTTAGGTGTTGATTTTCTTCAAATTTTGCACATTTAATTATTTTATCAGTCCAATATATCTGGAGCCTCAAGTAAAATTTCCAAAAAAATTATCGCGTATCTCATATAAAGGGAAGGTCAATATATTAGGGTTAGTTTAGATGAGAAGTGTATAATATTAGTCCTTTCATTCGGCATCTCCACAATAAAGGGTCAACATTTTGAATAATCATAATGTGAGTCATAACAAATTTTATACAGGGTGAGATAAAAAACTGCAACAAAGTCCAGCGCCATAATTTTTACATTTTTTTCATATTTTTGAAGGATAGCAAAAAATGTCGAAAATAGCATCAAATTTTAGAATAAGTTTAGATTAGAACAGTGTTGGCTTGTTTGTTCGGTATACTATAGTATTTTGTTGTTGCAAAATGGCCAGGCTTAATCCCTTTATTATACCCTACACCACAAGGTGGTCAGGGTATTATGTCTTTGTGCATTTGTTTGTAACAGGCAAAAGGAAACGAGATGGACCCATAGTTCCTTTTGATGATCTGCATAGAATCACATTCTGAGTCGATTTATGCATGTCCGTACGTCCGTCTGTCCGTCTGTCCATTTATTTTTGTAAACAAAGTACAGTTCGCATTTATTGCCCTATCCAGATGAAATTTTGCACAAATCATTTGTTTGGCCCAAGGGCGAACCCTATTGAAATTGGAAATAATCGGTAAAAATTTAGATATAGCTCCCATATATATCTTCGTCCAATTTGCCTATTATTGTGCACCAAACGTGTAATATCAGTCCGAATAGTATGGAATTTTGCACGTACGATCAGATTGGACCTTAAAATAAGTCTGGCAAATTTGATCGAAATCGGTTCAGATATAGCTATAGCTCCCATATATATTGTTCATCCGATTTGTTATATTTGTCCTCCGCAGCCGTAATATGCACTCTGTAACAACAATATTTGGGGAAATATATCAAATACAGCTCAGAAATACATTTGCTACATTTTATCGAGATCGGTTCAGATTTGGATATAGCTCCCATATATATTTTTATCCGATTTCAAACTAATTGTGAACCAAATGGGCAATACAAGTCCGAAGTTAAAAGACACAAATGCTTCAGCATATTTAGTCCTTTGAACTTTAAATAATTATAATTTTCATAGCGTGTAGAAGAGGAACCAAAGAATTAAATAAAATTAAATAAAATTAAATAAAATTCTTTTGGAAAACCTTCTAAGTCTTACAACCGCACTTATAATTTTATTCTATTGAGAACAATAAAGGGATTAAGCCTGACCATTTTGCAACAACATAAGTTTAGATTTGTTCGATTTAGTCACCTTTGGCACGAATTATGGCCTTCAAACGACCAATGCAACCGTCACACGCTGCCCGAATGCTGCTCTGCGGTATTTTGGCCCATTCCCGGCGAAGCGCTTGCTTGAGGTGATCGACACTTTGATATTTTTTTGTGCCAACCTTGCTTTCTAACGGATTTGTATCCGGAGATTTTGGTGGCCATTGTGCACCGGAAATGAAGCGAGGAATCCCATTTTGTAATCAATCTTGGGTGGCGCGAGCTGAGTGCGATGGTGCTGAGTCATGTTGGAATGTCGAAGGACTGCGGCCAAAATGTTTGCGTGCCCAAGGCTTTAATACACCCTCCAGAATATTTTCGCGATAATATTCGGCATTTATTTAGCGGAGAGCGACCATCGGCTGTTATGGCGGCCCACACCATCACCATGGCCACCGATTGAGTTCTGGTGGCCAACCGAAGGTGAACATTTTCAGCTGACCTCTTTGGCAAGTAAACACAATAATATTTGTTTGTTTACAAACTGCTGAACAACGAATGTTTTCTCATCGGAGAAAACCAAATTCGGCAGTTCACCACTTTCGGCCAAGCGAAGCTAATCTTTAGCTCTTTTAAGTCAATGTTCTTTCTATTGCGGTGTAAGTTCTTGCACTTTTTGGAATGTCTCATATGTATTAAATTTGCTTTGAGCAGAAAGTACAGGAACGGGAAACCTGTAAAAATGTCAATATTATATAAGTGAATTGGCCCAAGTTTCTTTTTATTTTATCCTCAAAATATACAAAGGTTTCGAGTACGGGAACGATATTCAAGTAAAAAATGGTATACTAGTATAATATAGCAGATACTGGAACACAATTAAGATATATATCTTATAATGCGTTGAGACAAAAAATTTTATCCGGATCAATCCATATTTACCATACAAAAATAGATCTTCTCATGACCAGATTCTGATGTGGAATCTACATACTAAGGAAAAACATCACTTTTTAAATTTTTCATTCGCGTAGTAAGATAAAAACTTAAACTTTTATTTCATCATGATCCTTCAATATTAATTGTATCTATATTAGGTTTGTTTGATACATCAATATTGGAAATGTTTGCATTCTCATTCAGTTGAGCGGCATTTGTATCCACCTAAGGATGTATTTATATACACAAGATTGGCCCACTGGATCTAATAAATCCAGTGGGTTAATCTTCAATATCATAAATGCGCTATTACACCATTTATTTTGTCACAACACTGTTCCGGTTTTCCCCACACAAGAACTACATAAACAAAAACGACAAACCCACACGTCTACGTAAATGCACTCTGACGAACTCTGACCGAAGAGACCCAAAAAGGCTAACAAATGTACGAACATATTTGGGATAATGAGATGCCACATTTTGACTTGGCCATGTTATGTTGTTGGGCCAACAATAGAAACAGCCTCCAACATACAATCTGACATTGGAAGGTATCCTTTTTTTTCGTTCTTGTAAAGGTTACAATGCTCAGCAATTTGTTGTTTGTTATTGTTTTGTAAATAATCAATTATCGTCAAATTTTCGTGGGAAATGTTAAAGATTCTCAAAAAAAAAAATACATAAATAACCTTATCATAACAATGATATACCTTTTAAAGTTAATTGTAAATGCGGAATGTTGTTTTAATTGAACAACAGATGAATAAATTAAGTAATTTCATTTGAATACATCTACAGCACCCTGAGACTCTCGCTCACCTAGAGGGGGGAACAATGCGCAAGCGTTTCAACCAAATGTTGCCTATATTCGAGCATATTGTCAGTCTCTTTGGTTGCTTGCAGCAGCAACAGGTTGTGGGCAGGATTTTGTTGCAAACACACTTGTTTTCCCAACATGTTGATTGCTACATCTCCTACAACAAGTTAGTTCATGGGCTAAGGAGATGGAAAACAAAGACTTGTTAGTTTTTTGTTTTATGACGGAAGAACAAATATTTAGTTATGGTCGCGGGTGAGAAAAAATATAAAGTTTTCTATATTTGTGAATATTGTTTATACTACTTTCCAGAGAACGGCCCTTGAAAGCCATCATCCACATCAAATATGCCTGATGAGCCGCTTAACCAACGGCGAAACGCGTCGCATAGTGGTGAGTGTGTGATAGTGTCTATCTGGCTTTCCTTTTCACTGCAAATTTCAGATCATTAAGCTCGTCTCGAAAGAGAAAACAAACACTTAAATCATAAAACATATGATCTTCGCCTTAACAAGGCAAAACTCAAAAATTCAGCCGAGCCTGGCTGTGGGATTTGAACCGCGGACCTCTGTGTGCAGCCAACTAGAAGTTGCCGTCTCTACGTTCAGAGCCATTAACCCGTCTTCCTAAAGCAGCACTAAAACAAGTGTATGCATTGGAAGCAATGTAGTTGTTGTGGACAAAAAATCCATCACTACAAAAACAAAACGTTGCTGTGAAAAAGATCTGCCAATAGAACTTGAGTCGAACCTGGAGAGTTTCTAGTGTATAATTCGCATATGCTAATTTGCAATAAGTTCGAAATATATACTACTTTCCAGAGAACGGCCCTTGAAAGCCATCATCCACATCAAATATGCCTGATGAGCCGCTTAACCAACGGCGAAACGCGTCGCATAGTGGTGAGTGTGTGATAGTGTCTATCTGGCTTTCCTTTTCACTGCAAATTTCAGATCATTAAGCTCGTCTCGAAAGAGAAAACAAACACTTAAATCATAAAACATATGATCTTCGCCTTAACAAGGCAAAACTCAAAAATTCAGCCGAGCCTGGCTGTGGGATTTGAACCGCGGACCTCTGTGTGCAGCCAACTAGAAGTTGCCGTCTCTACGTTCAGAGCCATTAACCCGTCTTCCTAAAGCAGCACTAAAACAAGTGTATGCATTGGAAGCAATGTAGTTGTTGTGGACAAAAAATCCATCACTACAAAAACAAAACGTTGCTGTGAAAAAGATCTGCCAATAGAACTTGAGTCGAACCTGGAGAGTTTCTAGTGTATAATTCGCATATGCTAATTTGCAATAAGTTCGAAATATATACTACTTTCCAGAGAACGGCCCTTGAAAGCCATCATCCACATCAAATATGCCTGATGAGCCGCTTAACCAACGGCGAAACGCGTCGCATAGTGGTGAGTGTGTGATAGTGTCTATCTGGCTTTCCTTTTCACTGCAAATTTCAGATCATTAAGCTCGTCTCGAAAGAGAAAACAAACACTTAAATTAGAAAAAACGCTTAAATGAAATAAAAAATGATAAAATTACCCTTTAATGAAGCTACACCCTATTCACATGTAGTTTGAAACATTTTGTTTGTAAAGCGATAACTACACTGTGCAACCGGAAAAATCCAGCAGATTATGAAAGTAGGCCTAAAAAAAGAAGACACGTGTATCGGCGTTTTGCAAGTTTCGTCGCAAAGTAGAATAAATAGAACCAAAAGTTCCCTCCTCTTCCACACTCTTTGAAATTTGAATGGCTGACGTAGAATCAACGTCATGAAGAGATGGCTGAAGACACGATTTTGAGAGCCAGTCTTGGTGCGTTGGTATGTGGTAAGGCTCGTTTTTATTACTTCGTACTAAACCAAAACCAGGGTACGAAAAGTACTTAAATGTTCTAAAAAAAAAAAAAAAAATAATAGTTTGTATAGGACAAAGGGAATGAGCTAGATTTCTGAAATTTGGAACAATAGTCACTAATGGACTGAACAATAGATCTACCAAAGGACTGGTTGTACTGGTATAGTTTAACTTATAAAATCGTCTCATTTAATGGAGCTGAATACTTGAATTTGGCATGAAAATCAAAGTTGGAAAGTAAATTTGATACATAAAGGTGGTGGTGGGGAAAAGGTAAAGTTGGAATAGTTTGATTTAGAGTGAATGGAAGAAAATAAAATTTAATATTGTGGTCCCAGTTGTTGGTAAGCTTGTTATAAAAGAGTGGTTTTGGTTTTTTTTGAAGTGTATACAACAAGTGCACGAAGAGTTCTACATTGAACTATATTTGGTTCAATTTGGTATTGGGAGAATTAGGGTCACTGTTCATGTGTAGCATGAACATATGGAGGTCATTTCGGAAATGTGTACTTTGATTGTACGAAAACCTCTGAATAGTACTAGTTTTTGTATTGAACTGGAATCTCGTCTCTGTTGGTGTCTGTGTTTAAGATATGGAGGTTGCTTTGGAAATGTATAGTACACAAAGTGGTATTGGTTGAAGGGATAAGGCTGAAATTACGAAATTTAATTTTGAGGTCACTGCTGACTACCAGGGTTTACATATGAAGAATTTGACATAGTTTTGCACAGAAATCTTGAATGTGGGTCGATTATGCAATGGTTTTACAAATATCCTTCTCGTTAAACTTCAAAAATGAAAGATTTTGAAGAGTTTTTGGTGCAAAAGATAAACATTTTTCTATTATTCTATCAGAAAGAGAAATACTTAATAATATACAGGGTAAGATAAAAAAACTGCAACAAAGTAAGAAGCCATAATTTTTATATATATTTTTATACCCTCCACCATACTATGGAGGATATATTAATTTTGTCATTCCGTTTGTAACTCCTCGAAATACTCATGTCAGACCCAACAAAGTATATATATTCTTGATCAGCGTAAAATTCTAAGACGATTTAGCCATGTCCGTCTGTCAGTCTGTTGTAATCACGCTATCTTTCGAACAAATTGAGATAGAAGGCTAAAATTTTGCACACATGTATATTTTGCCAGTAGGCAGGTTAAGTTCGTAAATGGGCCATGTAGGTCCACGTTTTCATATAGCCCCCATATAACGGTACCTCCCGATATTCGGTATTTTAATGATTTTAGCGACATTATTCACCGGAATTGTTTCAAACTTGGCATTTGAAGTTCGTAATGGATACTACATCTTAAGTCAAAAAATGAGCCATGTAGGTCCACATCTTCGTATAGCCCCCATATACCGTACCCCCCGATATTCGGGATTTTGATGATTTAAGCGACATTATTTACCGGAATTGATTCAAATTTCTCATGCGAAGTTCGGAATGGATACTTCATCCCATGCCAGAAAATTTTCCACGTCTTCGTATAGCCCCCATTTAACGGTAGCTCCTATATTCGGTATTTTGATGATTTTAGCTACATTATAAACAAATTTTTCTTCAAGTTTCGCATTTAAATATTGTAATAACTTATGGCAAAAGTTGCCTATGCAGAACTTAACAGAATTCAACAGAATTTTCAAGGGGTTTTATTTATTTTTTTTTTTTTTGGAAATTGCCAAATTTGTACCAAATGGTGGAGGGTATTAAAAGTTCGGCCCGGCCGAACTTACAGCTTTTTTACTTGTTTTTTTGCAAATTTTGTTAAATGAAAGCAAAAAATGTCGGATATAGCATCAAATGTTAGAATAAGTTTAGATTTGTTCGAATTGGTCACCTTTGATACGAATTATGACCTTCAAACGGCCAATGAAACCGCCACATGCTGCCCTAATATTGCTCTGCGGTATTTTTGCCCATTCCTGGCGAGCTTGAGGTGATCGACACTTTGGTATTTTTTTTTTTGCTTTCCAAAATACTCCAGACACAATAGTCCAACGGATTGGTATCTGGATATTTTGTTGGCCATTGTCGCTGGAAAGAAGCGAGGAACTCATTTTGTAACCATTCTTGGGTGGCGCGTGCTGAGTGCGATGGTGTTTTAGAAATGACACCAGTCTGAAGTTGATTGCAGTTTTTTCAATTCACCCTGTACAAAACCTTGAAAGGCTAAACATTTGGCACGATATATGAAGTGTTGATTAAAAATTTTTTGTTAAAAACAACAAATTGTGCATTTTGAGTACTAACTAGAAAAAAGACAGTTAAGTTCGGCGGGGCCTAACGGTTCCTACCCTCCACCATTGGGGAAAAATTATTTTGGTTATATTTTCTATTTTTATACCCTCCACCATACATAGTATGGAGGGTATATTATGTTCGAAATAATCATTTTAGACCCAACATAGCATATATATTCTTGATCAGCGTAAAATTCTGAGACGATATAACCTTGTCCGTCCGTCTGTCCGTCTGTTTTAATCACGCTACAGTCTAAACGAATTAAGATAGGAAGCTGAAATTTTGCACAGATCTCTCTTTTGTCTGCAGGCAGGTCAAGTTCGAAGATGGGCTATATCAGTTCACGATATCGTATAGCCACCATATAACAGTACCCTCCGATATTCGGTATTTTGAAGATGTTAGCCACATTTTTCAATGGAATTGTCTGAAAATTCACACAAGTAGTTCCTTGTAGTAGTTCCAAATAGTTCCTTTACCCCCTGAGAGAGAATTGTCTATATAGGTCCACGATATCGTATATCCCCCATATAATGGTACCCCCGATATTCGGTATTTTGATATCTTTACCTACATTTTTCAACGGAATTGTCTGAAAATCCACACAAGGAGTTCCTTGTGGGTGCACTATATCTCAGCAGAGAATTATCTAAATAGGTACACCATATCGTATATCCCCCGATATTCGGTATTTTGATGATTTTACCCACATTTGTCAACGGAATTGTCTGAAAATCCACACAAGGAGTTCCTTGTGGGTACTTTATACCTCGGAAGAGAATTATCTATATAGGTCCACGATATCGTATAGCCCCCATATAACGGTACCTTCGATATTCGGTATTTTGATGATTTTAGCCACATTTTTCAACTTTTTCCAATGGTATTATCTGAAAATCCACACAAGGAGTTCCTTGTGAGTACTTTACACCCAGACATAGATTTGTCTTAATAGGTCCACAATATCATATATACCCCCATATATCGGCACCTTCCTATATTAGATATTGTAAAGATTTAAAATATTTATTTTTTTTTGAAAATTTTCTAAATCGTTCCAAATGGTGGAGGGTATTCAAAGTTCGGCCCGACCGAACTTACTGCTTTTTTACTTGTTCATTTTTCTTAAGATATTTTCTAAATTTTTCGTAAGATATCCATTTAAAATGGCAAATTTGAAAAATATAATCTAAATAGATCCATCATTGCTAGATGATTATTGTTTATTAAAACTACCGTAAAATGTTTCAAGAAACACATCGAAATACCAATATGCTGGCTTTGTTAGGAACAAAACCATTGAAATATCTGACTAAACTCATAAAAATGTTGGCTATGGAGACGGTACCATTATATAGAGATGAGGTAATACTTGGCTAGGGTAAAAAAATTCCATACAAATTTTGACCAAAATCATGAAAAAACCGAATATCTGGTGGTAATTTTATATCGGAGCTATATGCAATTGTAGACCTATTTACACAATTTTTCGTCAGTTTAACAAGTGCGTATTACGAACTTAACACATTGCATTCCAGTCAAATCTATTTAAAAGTGTGGCTTCAATCATTAAAAAATACTGAATATCGGGGGGTATCGTTAAATGATATAGTGAACCCATATAGCCCATCTTCGGATTTTACCTACCTGCAGGCCAAAGACTGATCTGTGCAAAATTGACGGACATTGATAAATCGTCTTAGGTTTTTACGCTTATCAAAATTTTGAAACTTTTATAACCTACAAATCATCATTATTCCAATGAGTTAACTAAATGGCAATCTTTCAAAATCCATATATCAGAAGCTGTCAATCATGCTACGACTACGACGACAGAAGTAAAAGAGCAGGACTTAAATAAATGTCTTATCTTAAGTTAATAACTTAATCTTTCTCGGCAAGTTAAAACATCTCATTTCATTATCTGCTTTTTTGTCCTCGACTTTCCTTTTCTAAATGATCGTTTGTTTATTCATTATTTTTATTTCTAAATCTAATTTTAGTAATTAACTTCTTTTTGTCTTACTCAAATCCTTTATTCATATATTTATAATTTATTTCAATTTCTTTTTTATTGTTATTTATTTAAAAAATATCAATTATATGTCTTTAGTCTCAATGTTTAATGCCATAAAGAAGTGAACGAGAATATCCTTATCCAATTTTCTTCTTTTTCTTTCGTTGCATTTCTGTTTTTGTTCTCTAAGCTCTACTTAAAGCCAACCAGATATCATGCGGCCGGTAACAGTCGACTTGCCACGATCACCACCGGCAGCAGCACTACTCTGACCCACTTTAATATTTGTTTTGGGTTTCTTATCATCAGGTTTCTTTTCGTCTGGTTTCTTGTCGTCGGCTTTTTTGTCGTCCGGTTTCTTGTCATCCGGTTTCTTATCATCGGGTTTTTTATCATCGGCTTTCTTTTCGTCAGGCTTTTTCTCGTCGGGTTTTTTGCCATCTGCCGGCTTATCGCCGGGACCACCAGCAGCTTTGGTTGCAGCACCAGCGGCAGCCTTGGCAGCATCACCGGCTGGAGACTTAGCATTGGCATCTGGTTTACCGGGTGCAGCGGGGGCGGCAGCTTTATTGGCAGCTTCAGCTCCAGCTGGTGGTTTTGCGGCATCTGTTTTGGCAGCTTCATCTTTTTTGGCAGCCGCTGCTGGAGGTTTATTAGTTTCACCGGGCTTAGCAACAGCAGGCTTGGCGGCTGCAGAAGCATCCGGTTTAGCAGCCGGTGCAGGACCATCGGGTGGCTTAGGTGCTCCGGGTTTGGCATCACCTGGCTTTGGTTTATCGCCGGTGGCCGCTGCTGGGGGTTTACCATCTTCTTTGGGTTTGCCGTCTTCTTTGCGAGTCTGTGTGGAGTAATCACAAAATAAATTATAAAAATGTAATAATATATTTATCTTTAAAAGGGAAAAAATGCAATATATGGATTCGAATATTTTTTTACTATTATCCACCAAGTTGACTTTCTAAACTGGATTAGGTTATCCCCCAACGGGGATCAGTTTTTTTCCGACGAGGGTAAATTCATCCGATTATAGCGGATGTTGTTTTATCCTAGTATTTTTTATTATGGTTCTTTTTTATTCACAAAACTGGATAATTCGATCCACCAATCAATCAAAGTAATAATTTAATACATCGATGTAGATAATTCTATTGACCAACCATAAAAGTTCTTTCCACCAATGTAGATCATTTTACTCCTACCACCAACCCGGATAATTTTATCCACAAATATGGACAATTTTATCCATAAATGCAAATAATTGTGAACAGTAAAGTGGATAAATTCTTCACGCAGCCTATAAAAGTTTATCCACCTACGTGGATAATGGATAATTTTATCCACTACCATGGATAATTTTATCCACCACCGTAGATAATTTTATGCATCACCGACGGTGTGACCAGATCTAAAATAGTGTTGCAGCTAAAACAGCATAAAAATAATGTTAAAAAATGCCAAACAAAAAAAATTAAAATGCCAAAAAATAATGCTAAATATAAATACGTTTTAAACCCTGCAACACTATGTGTTGGGGGTATTATAAGTTTGATTAGACCAAAAAATATGTTACACTTCGAAATTTTGGCTTTCCACATAGGAAAGTATATATTGATCTTCCAATCTCGCTAAGCTGAGCCGAACTACCTATCTTAATTTGCAATCACGTTACAGGTCACAATTATGAACCAATAGACGCGGAATTTAGCATGGGGCTAGAGCTTAGGACTGGGAAGAAGCTTTCCATCGGATAATATCGAGCGTGTGAAATTGACCATAAGTTTTGTTTAAAAAAAAAACAATTTTTCTATTAAACTGCGAATATTTTTAATCACTGGGAAATTACAAATACACGAAAAGATAAATTCTGACCGTTACGTAAATGTTGATAGAGAAGATATCGGATAAATATAGCGATATATATTTGCTAAAATGCTGATATTTTCATTTTGACTTACAATATTGAATTTTACATTTTGCTCTTTACTCCTTACAACACTATATATATTGAGAACATTATATACAGGGCACATTTATGGTCCGATCCTCACGAAATGTAGGATGGAGGGTGAGGTAATGTCAGAATAAAAGCTTGATGTTTTTGGAGATGATCGCAAAATATTCAGGGGACCTAAAATTGAAATTTTTCTGACACGTCATAATTATCGTCCGATCCATAAAAAATTTAAAGGGGGAGTTCGGTATCGGCCCTGCCAAGCATTTTGGATGGTCATCGGATAACAGTTAGCGGATAAAATGAGCCCCAATTTTTGTGGGAAAAAATACCAAAATGTCTATTCCACCGAAATGCTGAAAGTGAATTCCAGGCGAATTAAGAAATATACGAATGGCGCACTTCGGATTTTTTTTTACAACAATTCATATAGAGAAACCTTAATTTACAAATATTGTTCTGAATAGCCACCAGCATGACTCTCTTTTCTTAAGCTTTACTATAGGGCAAATTCTATAAGAATATGCATTACTTCGGTCCAAACCATGAAATTTTTTAGAGATGACAGGTTTTTGAAAAAATAATTTGGATCCAGATCCATGAAGGTTATTCCGAAGGAGGACCAATAAGGTCCATCATCTGTTTTTAAATTTAATATGATGTTATTAAAATGTATTAAGTCCTGCTACTTGAAAATTAGAGACCGAATGATGATTAGAATGAGATCGTTTGTAATCTTAAAACCTTCGCAACCTTTATTTAACCTAATGTAAAGATGTGACTTCACAGTGTATAATATTCTATTTCTAATTTCTGCTTTTATAAGGTTCATGCCACTGAAAACTCTTCCAACTTCTGCGCTACTAAAAGGTAAAACTAGACAATTCATAACAAAAGAAGAAAATTCCTTGAACGGGTTTTCGTTTAAAACACTTTTAATTTGTTATACAATAAAAAAATCGTTGAGTCTATGTTTGCCCATTCATATGTAATTAGCTTTTGCAGTTGCTTTTCTAAAATAGTAATTTCGTTCAAAATGTTCATGTAATTTAATTGTTTAGGTTTAAGAAAAATTGGATTTATAAAAAGGACTAAAATATAAGAAAATTTTTTGACCAAAAAAAAGCTAAAAAATGCTAAACTAATAATTTCATAAAGCTAAGAAGAATGCTAAATGAAAATTTTGCTGCAAAAATGCTAAAATGGTCACACTGATCACCGTGAAAAACTTTATCACCCGACCGACAATTTTATCTCCTAATTTGGATAGTTTTATTCACCAACCCCAAATATAATATCCACCAGCGAACGAAAATAACCTATTGGAAACGTTTACAATCGGTTCGTTTTGTATTTCCTCGTAGTACGAAACGAAACAAAACCGATATTAAGATAACGGCACTTGTTTATTTTTTTTACTGTTTGTGTAGAAACAAAAGCAGAACATAAATGTACATTGCTGGATGACGCAACATTGGAAACGAAACAGTACAATACTCATTGCAGACGTTTGCCTGTATATTAACTCATTACAAATAATGTACAAACTAATTCAACGTTAAAATTATTCATTTTTATATCCTCCACCATAGTATGGAGGGTATATTAAGTTTGTCATTCCCTTTGTAACACCTCGAAATATACATTTTAGACCCAACAAAGTATAAATATTCTTGATCAGCATAAAATTCTATGTCGATTTAGCAATGTTCGTCCGTTTGTGGAAATCACTCTAGCTTCCGAACGAAATTAAGTTAGTTAATAAAAATTTACTCAAATACGTATTATGTATGCAGGACTTGGTATTGAAAATGGGCCAAGTAGGCTTACGTCTTCGTATAGCCCCCATATAACGGTACCTTCAGATATTCGGTATTTTGATGATTTTTGCGACATTATTTACCTGAATTATTTCAAATTTGGTATTTGAAGTTCGTAATGGATGCTACAGCCTGTGGCAGAAGATTGTCTGTGCAGGTCTACATTTTACGACCCCTATGGTACCTCCCTATATTCGGTATTTTGATTATGTTAGCTACATTATAAGCAGATTTTTTTCAAGTTTCGCATTTGAATATTGTAATAGCTTATGACAAAAGTTACCTATGCAGGTCCATGTCGTCGTATAGACCCTAATGTAACAGCTACATTCGGTATTGTTAAGATTTTAACGGTTTTTTTTTTTGAGAATTGCTAATTTGTTCCAAATGGTGGAGGGTATTCAAAGTTTGGCCCGGCTAATTTACAGCTTTTTTACTCCTTATGCATTTATTTGCTCATCATTAAATCTAAAAAGTACAAAACACAAAGTTAAGAATAACAACTCTTAATGTACCGGTCATCATTTGCATAACAAACGTTGGTAAACGCGATTCGTATACGATACAACTCGGCAACTCATAACCGAAGTACATTAAGGTTTTGCTTGGAGTACAAAACGATTGAAAATTTTTAAAAGTTTGTGTCTTCGTGAGAGGGATATGTTAATAGTTTCGTTTGTTTTCGTACGCTGGTGTCAACAAAAGTGGATAACTTTTTCCACAAAAAAATCTGTGAATTCTATAAAACTTCCTTACCTGTACTCTCTTTATGGTCTTCCTTGTATCATTGCCGGCGGCGGCTGCTGCAGGTTCTGGTTCAGGCGGAGCTGTTTGTTCATCATGTTCCATCTTCTTTTTCATGAATTTAACGTAGGCTACACGTGTTGCTCTTGTCACATCACCCAGCTCTGGTTTATAAGCTATAGGAAGAGAATAACGACAGGTCACATTATATTAAATTCTTAATATGATGGAGTTATAATATTGGCATACCAAGCAATTGATTTTGATCCATTCTCAAGCCCTCATTGGCATCGTCGATAATGCGACGTCTCAAGCTGCGCTGTGAATGACGCTGCAACGATGAGCTTTTGCTGCCAATGGGATTTGAGCTCATTGTATTTTTGCGAGCAATTTCATTCCAATCTTTTTCACTGCAAATACAGAGAGAGAGAGAAGAATTTTTTAAATAAAAATGAGCACGTTAATTGATATTCTGTAGAAAGAGGGAGAGAGGGGGGACAACATATGTTGCATTTCTCTTACTCTGAAAATTCTTACCCCTTTTGTGACTTCTTTTTACCCATGACATTGGCCAATGAAGAGAATATATCGCCACCACCCTCCGCAGCCATTTCCTCCTTTAGAATTTCAACAAAACCAATTTGGAAATCTTTGAGAATACGTCTTTCCAAAACTTTGCCCTTTTTGGTTCCAGCTGTAACCGAAAACAGTAAATATTTGATTAACAAAATTTCCAATTTCTCACTTTCCGTTAATTAGAACAAGGCCACACGAATGCACTGGCAGTACATCTATGTTTTTTGTCAGTGCGTGTGTCTGTGTGTGTTTCGTATTGTGTGTCATACTCACCTGCTGCTGCTGCTGTTTTCTTTTCAATATCCGGTACATTATAGTTGTTATTCTGGAAAATCTCCAATAATTCGAAACGCAACGAACTGATGTCCTGACGCACTTCAATGATGTCATCTTCGGTAATACCGAAATCATCACGGCGCCTTTGTTCGGCAGTGACATAACGTCGTATTAAGAGTTTCATTACCTTTTCATGGAGAGCCAATGCCTTTTCCATTGATTTACGCTGTGTGAAATATAAAGAAGAGGGGAGAGGTAAGAGCTAAGTCAGATGATAAATTGAAAAAAAGCAAGCAGCAATCATCCCAAACTCCCCCCTTCTCTCACAAAATACCGCAAATGCAAAATTTGCATTCATTTGAACATTTTCATCTGAGATAGTGTTTTCCCATTTTTATCTATGACGTCTGTCAATGTTTTCTTTGTCACAGCTTCATAGAGCCGTGTTGGGTTGCTTTATTACGAATAATGTCCTCAATTTATTATCGTTAATCCCTTTAAAACAATTTGCAAACAATTTTAGTTCCGTTGGCCCAGTGTTGTTTTGATGCTCACAGCACTCAATCACAGCAGCTCAAAATGTTTATTATTTATTTGCCGTTTGCGTTGAAGCAAGACTAGCCAACATTTTTGTATCCTTAAGCAAAGATATTACCAGCCATCAAAAAGGGACGTGTGTATGGGGTTCCATAAATGGACAAAGCAACAACCATTTGAAAATACAATTAAAAAAAATAATTTTCTTCAATTTTAAGAGCATATTTCTTATAAAAAAAACCTATAAAATTTTAACATGTATTTACATCGTCCAAAGGGCATGAACACAATTTTGAGAATTACGTATATAATTTTTAAGAAATTGGATATTGTCATAAATATCCTGTATAGTCCTTGTAGTCTTTGTATATCGTGGACCTATTATGCTAGTTGTTTGCAAGAAAATAATATAACAAGTATCCTTTATGACATTTTTTTCAAGGATATTGTAGATTTTTTATGCCCTCCACCATACTTAGTATGGAGGGTATATTAAATTCGTCATTCCGTTTGTAACTCATCGAAATAATCATTTAAGACATAACAAATTATATATTTTCTTAATTAGCGTAAAATTATAAGACGATTTAGCCCTCTCCATCCGCCACATTTTCCAATATAATTGTCTAAAACAACGAGTTCTTTCTGAGTAATTTACCGTATGGAGGAGAATTGTCTATATAAGTCTACTTTATCATAGCTCCCTTAAAATGGTACCCCCGATATTCGGCATTTTTAGGATTGTTGCCAAATTTTTCAATAAAATTGTCTGAAAATCCACATAAGGATTTGCTGCTGAGTACTTCATCCCCTGGAGATTATTGTCTATATAGGACAATGCTATCGTGTAGCCCCCATACAACGGTACCTCCCTATATTCGGCATTTTGATGATTTTAGCAACATTTTTGAATAGAATTATCTAAAAATCCATACTAGAAGTTGTTTCCAAGCACTTTATTCCCCCGAACAGAAATATCTATATAGGTTCAAGTTATCGTATAGCCCACATACAACGGTACACAAATTCGTTCCAAATGGTAGAGGCTATTCGAAGTTCGGCCCGCCCGAACTTACTGTTTTTTTACTTGTTTTACTTAACGTTACTATGTATCTTTTTTTTGGAATGATAAGTCTTTCCAACGACATATCATAACCTGTATTTATAATTTTTCCTAACGGCAAAGCAACACTTGGACTTGTGTTTTTCCCAAATACTATGTCAAATCTAGAAACAATAATATCACCTTTTTCAGGGGTATATCCAAAATTATTCCCAAATTTGAGTTCTTTGTCAGCAGCTAAATAAAAATACTCTAAAGGGATTCTTATTGATGAATTTTCAAGGACTTATGATAAACGGCTTCATTGATTGATTGCCAAGATTGATTTTTTTGCCAAGAAAACACAATACTTTTGTTAATATCACTATGCGACAAAGTTAATTTTTTATAATTACAGGAAAAATCTAGTACATTGTATACATAAAATAGGTAACACGTGTTGAAAGTTTACACCGTAAACTAGCTTAAAAGTTCCACTCTCTGCCACATTTCTTGAAATTTAAAGATTCCTTGGAATCTTTGCATATATTGTATACAACACGAAATAACATTTCAGGATATTTGGAGTTGATATAGGGGTGTCCGTCCGTCCGACTGGCAGGCTGGTGCGCATGATAACTCTCGAAGGGAATATGAGGTTTGATTTCAACCAAGTTTGGTTCGAAGACGGGAAACATTCAAATTTATATATTATGTGTTTGTGGGTTTTACTGTTAATACAACATGTTTCCTTTCTTAGTTTGATGGGAAGGTGTCAAAGGAAGAAATATTCAACATCAATCATTGAGACTCACAAAAAAGAAAATAAGTTTGTATTTTTAACAAGTAAGCAAAGGCTATTGTCGAGCACTCAGATTATTAAAAGGCAAAAAGAAGCCCTGTCAGCCTAAAATATGTTACCACAAGACGTTGATACGGAAACCTGGTTGACTTCATTCTAGGCAATGAATATCCATGTAACTCCATCTTGGTATTCCGATTTTTCAACATATACTCTGCATACCGCACGTGGCGACATTTTAGAAACCAGTGACCCACATTAGGAAGGGGAGAAGATCCCAACTGAACATCAACAGATTTGTTAAATTGTTCTACAACATTAGGGTGATATGAAATGCCTTACAATATCTAAAAGGTCAAAAAATTTTCAAGACATTCCCCCTCAAACGCCTTTTAAAAATCTGAGCATTTCTAAATTTGTATTACAACATTTGGATGTCATTTCTAAAAGGGCATCAAATGGCACCTATAAGATATTTCATGGCATTCCTCCTTAGACACCTTTTTTAAATCTGATTAAAAATGTATTCACAAGAAAAATCATCTTGACAAAACTTACCATAAAACTCTTCGACCGTTTGCGTGACACCTTACCGAATGCCTTCTTCAAGAGCTTCACCGAGGGCATCATATTGAACGGTGGTGGTACAGTGCCACCATCTTCAAAATAGCTCATCCATAGTTGGGAACGAGCGAATTTCCATTCAACATCAGCACGTTCCGAAATGATTTGGTATGAATTGGACATCATGGCAATCAACATGTTGAGCAAGACAATAATATTGATTACGGAATATGAACCGAACATGAGTAGGGCCCAAAAACGGGTGAAGCTTTTAATGCCAGCCAAATCGAACGACACCAAGTCGACCAAACCGAAAGAAGCCCAAAACAGAGACTGGGATGTTTCAAAGAGACTGAAATGAAATAAATTAGTTAAAATTCTATTCCTGGATTTTTGATGGGCTTCATCCTTACTTTGAGAAACGTCTCCATATGGTACAAGCTTTTTCTTGATCATCAAAGTCGGCCACATCTGGATGAAGATGATAACATTTGTGTTGTTCCAATTCGGCATAGTACCACAACAACTGATTGAGACCGCAGCCAAAAGCGAACAGGACCAAGGTATAGATGAAGAAGAACTTTATGATGTCGATAATCATGCGACCCAACGATACTTGCAGTGGTCCCAAATGTGGATTTATGGAGAATATGTGAACCAGCTTGAGATAGGAAAATACCATGCCGGCGGCAAAGGCACCTTCGGACAAAAGCATAGGATCAAATGGATGCCAATGTTCTCGTGGAAAATAGGGATCTATATTACGATACCAAAGATCACGCTGTAGAAGACAAAAAAGCAGGTAAATATAGAAAAATCGTTGAGTCTCTTATTCAACAACCTACATGAACCACAATCCAGGCTGTGACACGACAAAGAATCCAGGTTACATAAAACATATTCGATATAAAATCCACAATGTTCCAAAGATCTTGAATATACTCGAAAATACCATCCGAATAAAGTGATTTCAATTCGCCAAATATTAAACCTAGCAAAATATGGAAAGAATAAAAAATATGATAGAAACATCAAAAAGAAAAATATACCAAAACAAGTAAGTGAAAGCTATAGTCATGCGGGGCCGACCATGTGATACCCTACAACACTACACTATGTTGGAAGCTCCCTAATTCTAAATCCATTTTGGAAAATTTCGCTTTTGAAATATTGTCACGGAACACTGCCCAGATATTACTCTTAGCATTTAGACCAGGGACATTTGCCCAATATTTACGCACTCCGTCGTGCTAAACATAATCCAATGGTCATCCAAAATGCTATAACTCTCTTCTCCTGCAAAATTCCGTGTCGATTGGCCTCAATTGTGTGATCAGGAATTTTTTTTCTGTTTTTGAGTCATTTGAATCCCTACATATTTTGCGATCATCTCCAAAAGCAAGAGACCCTCTGTATCTCTAAATTTAAACGCATCTATATGATTTGCTTGTCTACGATATTTGGCTATATTCGTCAACCAAATCAGCATACAAAAGCCAGAAGTTCGCCTTTTGTGTATTTTTTGGATTTCGCCTGTAAGTCATTTTCAGCGTTTCGGTAGAATGGAAATGTTGGTATTTTTTTCACACAAAAGTAGTGGTCCATTTCATGTTTTTTTTCCTATGGTTATTTGCTAAAGTCGGGCGGGGCCGATTTTATGATACCCTACACCACTTTGCTAATTTAGTTGAGCTCCACTTAATAATTAAAAGTTTTTTTTTTATGGGAGAATTCAATCATACACGCTATGATTATAATTATAATTTAAAATTCAAAGGACTAAATATGCCGAAGAATTTGTATCTTTTAAATTCGGACTTATATTGATATATATGGTAACTATATCCAAATCTGAACCGATCTCGATAAAATTTGGCAAAGATATTTCTGAGCTGTATTTGATATATTTCCCTGAATATCGTTGTTACGGAGTGCATATTACGGCTGTAGGTAACAAATACAACAAATCGGATGAACAATATATATGGGAGCTATAGCTATATCTGAACCGATCATCACCAAATTTGGAATACTACCTTCTAGGTCGTATGTGCCAAATTCCATCCCATTTGGGCAAATATTAGACGTTTGGTGCACAATAAAAGGTAAATCGGACGAAGTTATATATGGGAGCTATATCCAAATCTAAACCGACATCGATAAAATTTAGCAAAGGTATTTCTGAGCTGCATTTGATATATTTCCCCAAATATTGTTGTTACAGAGTGTATATTACGGCTGCGGAGGACAAAAATAACAAATTGGGTGAACAATATATATGGGAGCTATAGCTATATCTGAACCGATTTCGATCAAATTTAGCATACTTATTTTCAGGCCTAATGCGCAAAATTCCATACTATTCGGGCTGATATTACACGTTTGGTGCCCAATAAAAGGCAAATCGGACGAAGATATATATAGGAGCTATATCTAAATGTTTACCGATTACCTCCAATTAGTTCGTCCTTGGGCCAAACAAATATTGTTTGCAAAATTTCATCTCAATCGGATAATAAATGTGACCTGCATTTTGTTCACAAGAATACATGGACAGACGGACGGACTGACATGCATAAATCAACTCAGAAAGTGATTCTTTGCAGATCATCAAAAGGAACTAAGGGTCTATCTCGTTTCCTTTTGCCTGTTACAAACAAATGCACAAAAACATAATACCCTGACCACCTTGTGGTGTAGGGTATAAAAAATGTAAAAGTTTTTACTACTACAGCCTATTTTTCGTTTATGATATCGAAAAATATCAAATTGCAGGTTCTGGGACAGAGCAATTATTATTTATATTTTCTTTTCCATACATCTTTTTCTATGTTTCAGCCTTAGCTTTATAGTTATTTTAGCGACTTTATTAATCGTTCTCTGTCACTCACTCGTATTTATGAATACTTTTTCCTTAGTTGTTTACATGCTTTGGTTGGTTTGTATATGTTTATTGGAACATATATGCGTAGTTCCTATTTCGTTAGAATATTGCAGAATATCCTGTATTCGGATTCTAGAAACGTCCATGTTTAGATGAGGAAATATAAATACGAGTGAGAAGGCAGTCAGTCCAAACCAACATTATCATTACTCACCACCATATCATGCACAAAAAAGTCGTTTTTTATAGATTTTAATACTCACTGCTTATGTACATAATAATACCCAATTCAATGGGACCGGGTAGGGAACCACGTTCGTGTTTTCGCCAATCCTCCAACATCGCCAACATCCAGGGAAAAGCAATCAATTCGAACATTATCTGGACGATACGTAAAGAAGCGGCGCCCAATAGCACTAAAAACAAAATTATAATGTAACTCCAATTATTTCGAAGAGATCTTCTCCATGAAGACTCACTCAAAAAGACCATATACGAACAAGAGTGTGATATGAATTTTACAAATGGTTTCTTCATAAATTTGCCAGCATCAGAGTCCGGTGACATCAAATAATTCATACTGTTGATGGGAAACATGCAACCCAGTTTTAGCACCTCCATAATTTGCTGTGACGCCTGTTTACGACGGAAGCCGGGTAGACCTTCATACCAAATGGCAGCAAGCAGCTGTTGTACGTTGGGATGGGCAACAAACTGGATATTTTGTCGATAATAAAATAAAATAAAAAATAAAATAAAACGTTTAAAGAATAATTGAAATCTATTTAAACAATATTCCTCAAATCATTAACGAACACATTTAAATACTACTAGAGCAGCACATTTTTAATTTAATATTTTAGAGGGACCTTAATATTTGATAAGATTAGTATTCATATAATACCCTTCTATCGACTCCCTTTCTCACATTGACTATAACGAGACTCCTTGATGTATTGCTATTTACGTTTATAAACCAGTAAGGACTCAATTCGGTCATAAGTGCCAAATTCCATCCCATTTGTACAAATATTAGACGTTTGGTGCCCAATAAAAGGTAAATCGGACGAAGTTATATATGGAAGCTGTATCCAAATCTGAACCGATCAAAGGTGTTTCTGAGCAGTATTTAATATATTTCCCCAAATATTGTTGTTACAGAGTGCATATTACGGCTGCCGAGGACAAAAATAACAAATCGGTTGAACAATATATATATGGAAGCTATAGCTATATCTGAACCGATTTTGGCATACTTATTTGCAGGGCTAATTTGGTTGTATGTGCAAAATTACATACTATTCGGGCTGATATTACACGTTTGGTGCACAATAAAAGGCAAATCGTTCGAGGATATATATGGGAGCTATATCTAAATTTTGACCGATTATCTCCAATTTCAATAGAGTTCGTCCTTGGCCCAAACATATGATTTGTGCATCGGGCAATAAATACAAACTGTACTTTGTTTACAAAAATTCATGGACAGACGGCATAAATCGACTCAGCATGTGATTCTATGCAGATCATCAAAAGGAACTATGGGTCTATCTCGTTTCCTTTTGCCTGTTACAAACAAATGCACAAATAGCCACCTCATCCACATGTTGAATCCTAGTTAAAGATCGCAATTATATAGACTTCTTGCTATCCCATATAGACTGCCAGCTTTCTTTTTTCAAATATTCTTCATGTACTCACCGTTTTTTGTTTGAAACGAATTGCCAACTTTAATCTCTCCAATGTTTGCCTCTTTCCAGGAAACCAGATTTCATTCGATGGTTCGTGATTGAAATTTAACATAACTTCCAGTTCCGTAGATGTTCGCACATGATCTAGCAGAGACGTTACAAACTCTTGAACACCTTGTCGCATCTCCTGAAGAGTGATGAAAGCAATTTGGATTAAATCATGGAAGTAAACATATTTTTGTATTTGAAACGGAGTTTCGTAAACGAAATAATGAATAACGAAATCAAATTGAAATATTAACGAAATATTTAAATCTCAAAGGTAGTCCAGATTAATAGCCTGTTGACAGAACTTTTGTTTAAGGCAGCAGTCAAGTTTTTATTTCAGTTCAATTACTTTTTTCGTCCAGGAATACCTTTTATTACGTATTGCTCTGCTGTAAAAAAAATTGTTTTTGTTTCCAAAAAGATTTTTTTTTTTGTTTCCAAAAAGAAAATGTTTTAATTTTTTAGAAATGATTGCGCCCGTTGGTTTTCTCTGTGCCGTCTAGTTGCCCGGGCATAATCCACATTGCAATTATGGTGATTATTAGCCTGTTTACAGAACTTTTATTTAAGGCAGACAAGCAATTGCTATCCAGACAATCAAGTTTTTATTTCAGTTCATATATTTTTTCATCTGGGAGTAAAAGCTCATTTCACCTATTGCTCTATTGTCAAATTTTTTTTTTTAAATTTTCTATTTTTTTAAAAATTATTGCTTCCGCTGGTTTTGGAGGTGCCGTGTTGGTGTCCGGACAAAATCCCGTTGCTATTATGGGGACTATGTTCGGTTTGTTTTTGGTCATAACCGCTTCCAAAACGGACACACAAAAAAAATTAATTTTAGAAATTTTTAAATCACGGTAGCCGGTGCGGGACATACTCAGAGGACAAAATCTCGAGCAACGGCCAAAGGCTGTCTAGCCATACCCAGAGTAGAATATCTTAATTTTTTGGCACACCCAATCGTTTTGGGCATACCCATTATTATGGGGATTATGTCCGCAACTCTCTGGGGATTGCGACCGAACCACTACAATGGAATGGGGATTATGTCCAACAAAAAAAAAAAAAAAAAAAAAAAAAAAACAAAAGCTAATAACCCCCATAATAATGGGTAACCCCCATAACTCCCATAACAATGGGTATGTCCGCACAACGCGAACACAAGTTTACTACATTTAATATTTTTGTAGCGGCCATACTTCCCACTTTATTATGGGGATTACGACATATATTCAATGGGGACTATGACCGCGGGAATTATGTCCGGACGTCGGTTTTGAATTTCTCATTTAAATAAAAGTCTAAATGAGGGTAGCGGAAATATCAACCTAATCCGCCAAAGGTTAGGTGATGCCACAAACCTCGAAATATTTTTTCTAGACCTCATGATATTACATATTTATCTTCCTATCTCGCCGAGCTGGGTCTATTTACCTATGTGTAGTCCGTCAGTCCATTTTAATTTGTGATCACGCTACAGCTCACAATTATAACGCAAACCTCACGAAATTTTGCTTTGAGTCAGGGATAGGATCAGAGTAGAAATCTTTAGGGCTTGAAATGGACCAACAAGTTTTTGTAGTCTCTCAGGTCATAATTATATGCCAATTGGCGCATAATTTAGAACGGCGAAGAAGCGCATCTGTTGTGATCGACGCAGCACATCGGTTAAAATGGACCATACCTTTTTTGTGAACTATTCATTTTCAAACACAATATTTTGCTTTATTTAAATTTTGCGAATGAACAATTGATATTTTTGGATTGTCTACTTTGGCACTTCGTTTTGTTTGTGTTGGAGTTAGGTGAACTAAGATTTGCCTATAGAAAAAAGCTCTTCTTGTTTAGTTACGTATGGAAATCAAAAATTCTATTTGTCTGTTTGCTGAAAGGGCTATAAGAATAAGCATTTATAATTGGAACAATTTTCAATTCATTGATGAGAGAGTAGTTTTAGTTCAGGAGATTTTCAACTGAAAAATACATTTGTAATTCATTCATTCATTCATTCGAAGTTCCTCGCAATTCATTTCATATTCCGATGACTCATTCAAAATTCAGAAATTATTCAAAATTACGTTACAAAAATGACATTGTCATTTGATATTTGGAATTTTAAAATCGGAATTTCCATCTGAAATTCAGAAAATCATTTTAAATTCCAGAATTTGTTTTTGATATTCATATATATAGATATTTCATTAGAAATTTGGTTTTCTTCAATCGAAATTCAGAACATAATTTATTTTTCAAATATGCCGACATTAATAGTCAAAAAGCTCCAGCTATGACCGCTGTTTTGTGTTAAAGCACTTAAATGGTCTATTGCATACGATTTTACTCCATAAAATGTAAATCTAAAAACAGGCACAAAGACTTGAAAAATACATCCATGTGAAGAAAAACAGAAACGTAGACACAATGTTTATATCCTCTGTATATTTATTATTAATTTTTATATCCTCTGAAAGACTTCTTAATACATTTTGATTTTTCGATAATTATTTAAAGTGGATTTTATATTTTAAATATTATGAACTATAATTTCAGAATCTTCCAGAATTTAAATGAAATTTTGTGAATTTCAACTGAAAATTTTAAATTCCAATTGGCGTGTCTTGAATTTGAAATGAAAATTTTTAAGCTTAGAACAGTTACAGAGGGCTTAAAAAACATATCCGTGTGAAGAAAACCAGCAATATAGACACACTGTTGTATCGTTTCCTCTGATAATTTTCTCCATACACCTTGTTAAGTCGAGATTTACTTAAAATTGGTTTGAATATTATGAATTATAATTTTAGAATCTTTCAGAATTTTAATGACATTTTTTTGAATTCCAACTGAAAAGTTTGAATTCCAATTAGAGTGTCCTATAATTTTCAGAGTTTCAAATGGAATTTCTAAGCTTTAATTAGCTCATTCATAGTTCTCAATGACAATTTTAGCCCTAAACACATAGGATCAAATCTATGCAATAAGTGAAAAATATTGATTTTTTTCGATTCGTTAAGTACTGCTTTGTTATTGTCGTGATTGGAAAGTCATCACTGCGGGATAAAAATGTATTTTAAATTATTTACCCCATATTCAGCACGAAATTCCGATTCCATAGTTTGTAGACGTTTCAACTCCCAAGCCAATTCGAATGCTGTCAGGACAGGATCACGTGAGCTGAGGGCAATCAAAGAGCTGGCCGATAGAGCACGATAGGCATTATACGTGATTGTGAGTGGCGCAAAGAGTCGGTTTCCTGTGATGTAACGCACTCATCACAGCCGCATCTGTAACGAAATGGGGGCACGAAAAGCAAAATAAGAATTCATTTTCGTGTCTTCAACAAAATATTTAAGTTGCCAAGAAACACTTTTAGGCATAATAAAAAATGCAACGATAGAAAACAGTCTCTGGTTATTCTTGGTCCAGCTAATAAATCCAATTTGCATCCATAAGGCGGCCATTACACTGCGGCGAATGTCGAAAATGTATTTTAGCTTGAAACATATTTTTATTTTTTTCACTTAGGCTAATGGCCATTAGGTGGTTCCGCTTCAACCCCCAAGCTTTTTATGTTAGTTTTTTTTTTTGGTCTTGCCTTTACAAACCGAAAGGGAAGAAGTTACATATCTGACCACATAAAATGTAAGCATGCGATGTAATGGTGACAGGAAAAACCCCCAAATGAAACATATGTTGAAAAGATGTAATGATTTTTTTTTCACGCAATAGATAATCAAATTTTATCGAAATATTGTCAAAACTGACCTACAAATTGTAATGAAGTAATGGATTTTGAAATTCTATGGATGTAAAGCAGCTTATTTAAGAATTAAAGAAAAGTCGAAGACGAACGTAAAATATTTAAGAAAATTTTCCTAAGGATGTGAATTCTGGTGAGTATATTGTTTAATAAATTTGGATTTCTTATTATAAATGTTAAAAAGAATATTATGAAAAAAAATTGTGATTTCCTCAGGATTTTTTTTTTTTTTTTTTGAATATTTTGGAAGGGTCCTGATTTTTTCAGAATAAAGAATGTAATATTTTTAATAACGTTTTTAAAGGAAGTAAATATTTTTTAAAAGAATATTTTAAATTTCATAGTAACTGCATTTTTTGAAAATTACATTTGAAGTCAGAAAAAACTAAAGAAGCGACTTGATCGAACATATTGCAATATTCTATTCGGCAAATATTAAACCAGTAAAGAAGGTCTTAAAGTCGAGCGGGCCGACTTTATGATACCCTACACCACTTTACTAATTTAGTAGAGCTGCGCATAACAATAAAAAGTTTTTATGGGAGAATTCAATCATACACGCTATGATTATAATTTAAAGTTTGAAATCGGATAAAAATATATATGGGAGCTAGATCCAAATCTGAACCGATCTCGATAAAATTTGGCAAAGATATTTCTGAGCTGTATTTGATATATTTCCCTGAATATCGTTGTTACGGAGTGCATATTACTACTGTGGGTTACAAATATGACGAATCGGATGAACAGTATATATGGGAGCTATAGCTATATCTGAACCGATCTTCACCAAATTTGACGTACTAGCTTCTAGACTCAATTCGGTCGTAAATGCCAAATTTCATCCAATATTTGGTGCACAATCAAAGGTAAATTGGACGAAGTTATGTATGGGAGCTATATCCAAATCTGAACCGATCTCGATAAAATTTAGAATACTTATTTTCAGGTCCAATCTGATCATACGTGCAAAATTCCATACTATTCGGACTGATATTACACCTTTTTTTTGCACAATAAAAGGCAAATCGGACGAAAATATATATGGGAGCTGTATCTAAATTTTTACCGATTATCTCCAATTTCAATAGGGTTCTTGGGTCCTTGGGCCAAACAAATGATTTGTGCAAAATTTCATCAGGGTAGAGCAATAAATGCGAACTGTACTTTGTTTACAAAAATACATGGACAGACGGACGGACGGACATGCATAAATCGACTCAGAATGTGATTCTATGCAGATCATCAAAAGGAACTATGGGTCTATCTCGTTTCCTTTTGCCTGTTACAAACAAATGAACAAAGACATAATACCCTGACCACCTTGTGTAGTTGTAGGGTATATTAATGAGCTCGAGGTAAAGCCATTGAAATTCCAAAAAGTGCAACAACTTACACCACAACATAAAGGAAGTAGACTGAAATTAAGCCTTTTCAGTCTATTCAGTTGCTTCGCTTGGCTGAAAGTGGTGAACTGCCGAATTTCGTTTTCTCCGACGAGAAAACATTCGTTGTCCACCAGTTTGTAAACAAACAAAATGATCGTGTTTAATTGTCAAAGAGGTCCGCTGAAAATGTGCACCTTCGGTTGGCCACCAGAACTCAAGCGCCGACCATGGTGATGGAGTGGGCCGCCATAACAGCCGATGGTCGCTCTCCGCTCGTATTAATCGACCGTGGCATCAAAATAAATACCAAATAATATTGCGAAAATGTTCTGGAGTGTGTATTCAAGCGTCGAGTACGAAAACATTTTTGCCACAAACCTTGGACATTCCAACAGGACTCAGCACCATCACACTCTGCACCCGCCACCCAAGAATGTGACAATATGAGGTTCCTCGCTTCATTTCCAGCACACAATGGTCACCGAAGTCTCCGGATACTAATCCGTTGGACTTTTGTGTCTGTAGTATTTTGAAAAGCAAGGTTAGCACTAAAAAATACCAAAGTGTCGATCACCTCAAGCATGCGCTTCGGCGGGAATGGGCCAAAATATCGCAGAGCAACATTCGGGCAGTGTGTCACGGGCCGCTTGAATGTCATAATTCGTGCCAAAGGTGACCATTTCGAAACAACTAAACTTTGTCTAAAATTTGATGCTATTTCCGACATATTTTGCTTTCATAAAATTAAAAAATAAAAATTGTGACGTTTGACTTTGTTACAATTTTTTATCTCACCCGTATAATATATAACGCTGAGCAAAACCAAAAATAATTACGGGGAGAATCCAGTAGAATAAGAAACTAAAAGCTAAAAGAGCTAAAGCTAAAAAAAGAAAGCAAGTATATCGGCGTTTTGAAAATTTAATTCACAAAGTAAGCTTAATAGAGGGGACAAGTTTCCCCCTCTCAACTGTATAAGGGCTTTAAAAACATACGGTCTGAGAATCCAAAACTCCTTTGAGGTATTATTCTAAAAACGAGTACTATCAAGACCCTTTGACATTATAGAATATTTTTGGTTTGTTTCAATATAATAGTTCTGTCTTTAGCATCATCGTCCGAAAGCATGCTTTGTTGCAGATTTTTGCACAAACTCAAACAAAGTACGGCTTTAACCCTATATGCCTCTATATATGAATTGATGGCGTTTGGGTAAGATTTGACTCTTTACGTTTGAAGGTTTAAAGTTTTGACCAAAACATTCCTCCAATTTTTATCAATTTATATTTTATTTTTTTAAAATATTTTCAAAAGACAAAATATTTTTTGAATTGAGTTTTTTTAATACAATTTTTGAAGAACGTTGATTTTTTTTCTTGATAATAATTTTCTAATGATGTAGAATTTTAAGAATATAGTTTTAAGGACCTTTTAAGTATATTTTACGATGGCATGGTATATATTTGAAGAACATGAAATTTTTTAATATCTTTTTCGAAGGACGTGGATTTTTTTATATACCCTACAACACTATTATGCACCCTATTATAGTTATAGGTATTATAAGTTTGATTGGGCCAAAAATTATGAAACACCTCGAAATATTGGTTTCCCACATAGGAAGGTATACATGGATCTTCATATCTCGCCGAGCTGAGTAGATCTAGCTATGTATGTCCGTCTGTCTATGTTAATTTTTAATCAAGCTACAGGTCGCAATTATGGGCCAATCCTTACGAAATTAAAAATGGAGTGGGGTTATGGTTAAAATAGAAGCCTGTTGTGAAAGCCTATTGAAGAAATGGACCAAAAACAGAAAAATTTCCACAGTTATCAGTTGATAACGATAATAATCGACGCGGAATTTTGTATGGAGTTAGAGTTTTGGGCTGGGTCAAAAAATATGAAAATTTCCAATAAACCGCGAATATCTTTAATCCCGGCTAAATTACAAATACATTAAAAGTTCTCTTCCGACCATTACAGTGATGCTGATAGCCAAGAAATTGGATACATATTAAAATAGGTACAATATATATGTAAAAGAAATAGATCTTAGTTATTCTGCTTATATGTCAAGAACCGCTGGAGTGATTTTCACAATTCTCAGCAATTCGAAATTTTTGTCAAACTTTTTATCGCATGCGATTTTTTTGATTTGACTTAAAAATTTGAATTGTATATTTTATAATTTTTTTTTTTTTTTGTTGAGGGCATTACATACATTTCGCAATTATCGTCCGATCCTCACGAAATTTTGCAAAGGGGGAGGGTTAGGGTCAGAATTAAAGCCTGTTGTTTTTGAATTTAAATGGACCAAAATAATAACATTTTCCAGATACGGAATTTTGCTTGAAAAGAGAATTAAGGCAGGGAAGAAGTCTAGCATTTTGGATGACCATTGCATTATATTTAGCTGTAAAATGGAACACAACTTCCGTGTGAAATTGTTTTGAATACCTAGCAACACTACAGACTGAGTAGGGCGGACAAAAATCTTAGGGCAACATTTGGGCAGGGCTCTGTGACATTATTTCAAAAACGAATCTTCAAAATGGATTTGGACATTAGGGGGCTTCCAACATGGTCGGCAACATACGACTATAACCTTTGCTTACTTGTTTAAAAATATATTTAAATATTTTTAGAAGGACATTTACTAAAATATTTTTCGAAGGACACACAATGTTTTGTCAATGCTTCTCAATGGAAGTGATTTTTTTTAATATTTCTCCAAAAACTGTTTTTGAGAATACTTTTAATTAGAAATAGAGTTTTTCGGCAATGGGTTCTAAGAAAGACGTGGGTTTTTTCTATACTTTATTTAAGAACGTGGATTTTTTGCAAATAGTTTGAAAATATAACGATTTTTATACCCTACAACACTATGTGTTGGGGGTATTATAAGTTTGATTGGGCCAAAAATTATGTAACACCACGAAATATTGATTTCCCACATACGAAAGTATATATGGATCTTCCTATCTCGCCGAGCTGAGTCGATCTAGCTATGTATGTCCGTCCGTCCGTCTGTCCATGTTAAATTGTAATCACTCTACAGGTCGCAATTATGGCCCGATCTTCACGAAATTTAGAATGGAGGTGGGGCTAGGGTCAGAATAGAACCCTATTTCTTTTGGAGATGATCGTCAAATGTTTAGGGGTTGAAATGGACCAAATACTGAAAAATGTCGGATTTTGCAGTAGCGGAATTTCGCATGTAGCTAGAGTTTAGGGTGGGGAAGAAGCCTACCAATTTGGGTGGTCATCGGATAATATTTAGCGGGTAAAATAGGTTTGATGAAAAAATTCAAAATTTTTCATTAAACCGCGAATATTTTAAATCCCGGCGAAATCACAAAGCCATGACAAAGTTACTTCTGATCTTTTCATTGATGTTAACATCCAACAAAGCGTATATATAGCAAAATATGTGCGATACATATGTCTATCAAAGAAGATATGCTTGAAAGATCTCATATATGTCGAGAACGACTGAACTGATTTCGACAGTTCTCATTAATTCAGAATGGCCTCTTGGCAGGAAAGGAAACACGTCTAAAAATCGCATACAAATATCTCTCTAAAGATGAAAATATTGATTTTGTAATATTTTCTCATATTTTTTCTATTTTCTCATATTTTTGGCATATTTTCATTTTGAATTAAACATTTGGTAATATTTCTACAGCTAACAAAACTAAGTAGTTAGGATATCAGGATATCATTTACAGATCGCATTTATGGCCCGATCCTTACGAAATTTTGCATGGGGATAAGATGAGGGTCAGAATAGAAGCCTACTCTTTTTGGTGATGATCGCCATATATTTAGGGGTTGAAATGGACCAAAAAGCGAACAAGGATTCGCCGCTACAGACGACATTTACAAGAAGGACTGCAGGAGCACATCCTTCCTTTGGATAGAAACGTCAGCATAGCCGAGGTAGACGCATTTGTAGATGGCCTAAGCTCCGTTTTCAGATCGGCCATAGAAAGCAACGTGCCAACTCAGGAAGTCAGAAATTCCTTCCTTGGAGATCTCCCACCCAACATCCAAAGATTCATCACCGAGCGGAAAAGGTTACGGGGAATATTAAGACGCACTGCAGATCCTGATCGCCACCCAATCCTCAAGGCCGACATAAGGAACCTAAGCATAATAATCAAGCAACTGATTATTATCCACGAGAAAGAACGCTTCAAGGGCTACTTGGAAAGCATCGAGGTGAACTCGAAAACATACGGGAAGGTCAAAAGAGCCGCTGGCCTGGCATTCCGGCAACCAATAAAGGGAATTATAGACAATAACGGTGTAATTACCTCGGATAATACACAAAAAGCTGAGATCCTGGCAGACTACATACAGGATAACCATCAATCCGAGGGAACAATAGACTATTCCCTCCGCAACATGGTCAACACAGCAGCGGAAGAAATTAGAAACCACTCGCCCTCTGTTGAATTCAGCAATGAATTCAAAGCAAATGGGTCCATCTATAACACACACCGATGGGAAGAAAATGGATTCGTTGATCCAGACATGGTCGGATCAACTATAGCAAGAAGGGCACCGAAGAAGTCTTGTGGCATCGCCCTCTGTTGAATTCAGCAATGAATTCAAAGCAAATGGGTCCATCTATAACACACACCGATGGGAAGAAAATGGATTCGTTGATCCAGACATGGTCGGATCAACTATAGCAAGAAGGGCACCGAAGAAGTCTTGTGGCATCGATAAGGTCCCTGATATTGCTGTAAAAAAGGCTGGTGAAGCCATCATTCTTTTTCTCACCATATTGTTTAACCACTGCCTCAACATTGGCTATTTCCCAATAGCCTGGAAAGAGGCTTTAGTGGTACCAATTCCTAAGCCCGGAACAGACGCAACCCTAAGGGGGAGCTACAGACCGATTTCCCTGCTATCGCCCTTTGGGAAGCTTCTTGAATACTTCCTTCTGCGCCGAATCAACAGGATCATCGAGGAGAAGAGGATATTAAAGGACTGCCAATTCGGATATAGAGCAAAGCACTCCACAACCCATGCCCTAGCAGCCTTTACAACATACGTCACGGACGGTTTCAAGACCAAAATGGGAACAATTGCAATTGGTCTGGACTTCACCAAAGCCTTTGATACGGTATGGCAACATGGCATTTTATACAAAATGCAATCGTTTGGATTCGATGGACAAACCTGTCGCATGGTAGCAAGCTTTCTCCAGGATCGAGTCTTTCGGGTCAGAGTTGATGACAAACTGTCTGAACAACGACTGGTAAAAGCAGGGGTTCCACAAGGATCACTGCTGGGACCAGTATTGTACAACTTGTTTGTCAGCGACATCCCTGGACCACCTGAAGGAGGATTACTGCTCATGTACGCCGATGACATTTTATTGGCGCTACGAGGTCGCTTCGGAAGCACTGTGGAAAGAAGATTGAATGCGTACATGAATACGCTCCACAACTACTTCAACAAATGGGGACTCAACCTCAACGTTGGAAAATGCGTATCTGTGGTTTACAAAGGGAAACCACAGTCTACGGCAAAGAGCTTCCGAAAATACATCCCTACGATCAAGGTTGGTGACCAACTAATTGAAACTTCCGATAGGATGAAATACCTGGGAATCATCCTACACGACAGATTTGACTTCTGCCGCCACGTGGACTATGTGCTGTCAAAGGCCAAAAAGATGAATTTCGCCTACCAGAGGCTATTCAGGATGCGAGGAGGACTGTCGCCGGACGTAAAACTGCTTATCTACAAGCAAGTTATCCGGCCCATAATAACCTATTCCTTTGCCGCTTGGGCTGACATATCTTCGGCCCAAATGGAAAGATTAAGGAAATGGGAAAGGAGGATCTTGGCATCGTGCTTAGGAATGAGGCCAACAATTGACGAGAATGGAATATTCAGACGACCACTCAACTGGAATATCTACAACGCCATCGAATTTAGCCGGATAGACGTCTTCATGATGAAGAATGCACTAAACTTTCTGGAGAGAAGCCAAAACGTGGAAAATGGGATAGTGGAACAATTCCTGGACTACCAAGAGGAAATCCCCAATATTCAAAGAAGGAAGCATCTGCCACCCGCAGCTCTACTAAAATTACGCGACGAAGGATTGCTCTACGATGATGAACGCCTAATGTACTACCATCGTAGGTATAACAGATTCGACGCTGACTCTGAGCCTGTCTACAACACAGCTCAGTAATAATATAATTGTAAATAGATTAGTTTAAGTTTATATAGTTTTAAGGTAGATTTAAGTTTTTATTTTATTTTATTTTTTTTTGTATTAGCCTTTTTTTAAACTTTTAAACACTTTTATTTAGTGTTAAAACACTAAAATAATTTAATGATTGCTTAGCATAAAAATGCGGCACTAATATAATCTTAATATCGTAGTCTCCTACATTGTAAGCCCTAGGGCAAAGGAGAATGTTTATTTACTAAACTATTTTATACTGTAGCCATTAAGTATATAATGTATAATCTGACAATTTAAAACAAATAAATGACAAATTTAAAAGTAAAGTAAAAAAAGTGGACCAAAAAGCCGCAAAATTGTCAGCAGATCGTAATTATCGCCCGATCCTCACGCACATTTGAATGGGGGTTACCGGACATTGCAAAAGCCAAGCAGTTTTGGATGGTCATCCAAAAATATTCAATGTGTAAAGGAGTTTGGCAACTTTTGTAGACAAAATACGAAAATGTCCATTCCAGTGACTTTTTGGACACAAATACTGGAAAGACGCACTTCTGACTATTTCGTTAACGCTGATTTCGTTGAAGAATATAGTCAAATGTCTGTATCTCATATAGATGCGTTTCAGTCAAAAACCAATAATAAATGTTAATCTTTTGCCACTTCTGAGAGATTATAGGTCTTTGGGAAATATTGGTTCCAGATCTAGGAAGACCATTTAAGTGCAACATCTACCAATAAATTGGAAATGAGCAAATTAGTTTAAGTTGCTATTATTCGAAAATTAGAGAACGCAACCTGATGGTTTTCTTTTATTATTTGTCACAATATCTTGTGGAATTCTTTCGAGTATCTTGCCTATATAAACTGTATCGTTTATTATAGTGTTGTAGGGTATTCAACGGTCGGCCCCGCTCGACTGTAGCCTTTGCTTACTTGTTAAGTCAAGATTTCGATAGTCGTAAAGGTTTTAAGATCCTTTTTCAAAGACTTCTTTAGTATCTTTCTCAAATGATCTAATGTTGTTGAGAAAATTCCTTAAAAATAACAAGGATTTTTTAAAAACATTTTTATAAGATATAGTTTTTTTTAAGAAAATTTGGTAAGGAAGATTCCCTGAGTCAAGGAACGAGGCGTTTTTTGAGAAGAGCTTTCAAAGGAGGTTGTTAAGAATATTTGCAAATATTTAGTATATTTTTCGAAAGACCTAAATTGGTTGAAATATAATTTTGTTGAAAATATTTTCCAAAAAACAAGGATTTAAAAAAAAATATATTGGTTGAAATATAATTTTGATGAGAATATTTTTCAAAAAAACAAGGATTTAAAAAAAAGCATTTTTTATAAGATATAGTTTTTTTAAGAAAATTTGAGTCAAGGAACAAGGCGTTTTTTTGAGAAAAACTTTCAAAGGAGGATGTTCTTAAGAATATTTTCAAAAGTCATGGATTTTTTTTAATGACGTAGATTTTTATGTGTACATTTTTAAAGATTTCTTTAGTATATTTTTCAAAGGATCTAAATTGGTTAAAATATATTTTCAAATACACGAAGTTTTTTTAAAAACATTTTTTTAAAGGACATGACTTTTTAAGAATATTTGTTAAGGACGTGGACTTTTTTAGGGTGGATTTTTTTAAGATTTTTTTTCTTTCACTGGAGTAGGGTTTTATGAATATTTGCCAAAAGTCATAGATTTTTAAGAATATTTTCCAGAGGTCTTACTTATTGTTGACAGTGATTTCCAATGGACTTACAGTAGAGCGATTTTTTAAGAATATTTTCAAATTTTTTCTAAGTACATTTTCGAAAAACGTGAATTTACCTATTTTTGACAGTGATTTCCAATGGACTTATAGTGGAGCGATTTTTTAAGAATATTTTCAAATTTTTAAGGGCATTGATTTTTCTAAGTACATTTTCGAACAACTTGAAGTTACCTATTCAAAATTTTAAAGACATTGATTTTTTCTAAGTTAATTTTCGAAGAAAGTGAATTTATGCGAATGTTGTTCATGATCGTGAAGGTTTTGAGAATATTGCTTATTAGACGTGTATTGTTAAAGAAATTTTTTTAAAAAATATCTATGGAAAATCAAATCCTGGGAAATCAATGTTTTTAGTTCTTTGAAGAACCACGAATTTCAAAGACTTTTTTTAGAAGAAAGGCTGATTTTTAGGAATATTTGCAAAGGACTATATCAGCTGTAGAAAATAATTTTTGACACTACTTTTTTAGTACAATATAACGACTTAAGGAGTATATTTTTCAAGAAACTATCAGAAAAAAATATATCAGTTTTCGAAAGTTTCTGTCAAAAGTTCTACAACTCATAATTCCTTACTCAATGTATTTTAGAATAGCATATTACAATGGAATATGATTGATGTATTGACCTTTAACATATTTCAAACCTTTTCCAAAATGTAGTAATTTTAAAAATATGCCAGTATCCAACCCAACCACCCCCTTTAGCATTTTAGCCATCAAGCAGAGATTACTGGCCAATGACCAAGTGTTCTGCCTAAAAATGTCAAATTGTCCAGAAGAACTGACACCTTTCATTATCATTCTATTTTCAGTTCGCAGTTAGGAGTGAATGAGTTTTTGGGCAAATAGAAATTGTCCTCAGCACACATGCACATACACACCCGCCAACCTATTATACCTAATGTCTGTTGTCTGCAGTTTTCATCCGATGACATGAACACTGCCAACATATCATCATGGACGTGTCAATTCTTTAGTGGACCAGCTAAATTACCAGGTCGAAGCTAAATCCTCAACGAACGCACAACCATGCACACATTAGAACTTACTTGACATCATGAGGCATGGGCAAGGTGGCACCACGATCCAATAGAATTTTTAGAATTTCATAGTTATTGCGATGTGCAGCCAATATAAGGGGTGTAATGTCCGGAGTAAATGTTGATTTAGCACGATCCACAGCTTCCCAACTCTGTTGAATAAAATAAAAATGCAAAGCAAAACGTAAGTACTTAAAATGTATGCGAAAAATTCTATGAGCAGTGCGGGGGCTACTTACATATGGCATACCCTCCTTGTGATGTTGTTCCTCCCATTGCAGCAATTCTTCTACGGCCTCAACATACTCTTCCGATATGGCATGCAGTAGAGCATCACCCACTTCGATACCTTCTTCAAGCAATAACATAATCAAATCATAATTTTCATTCTCAATGGCGGAAATCAGGGCCGAACGATTCATGGGATCTTTGCAGTTAATGTTGAACTGCTTGGCATTGTTCTTGTTGTCGTGAATAATTCTGAAAGGCAATTGTAAATGAGATTGTTAAAAATAAAACGTAAGCACCCAGGGAGCCCATACTTTTTTCTTCTTTTCTTTTTAAATAAAAATACATTCTATATATAAAAGAAAGTTGTGTTAGTTACTACGCTTATAACACAAGAACCGCTGGTCTGATTTTAACGATTCATACAAATTCGGAATTGTCTCTTGGCAGAAAAGTATAAAAACCCAAAGAAATCGAGTAAAAATTTGAAATTTGAACACATTCATTTTGATTTTTAAAATGTACAATCGTAATGTTTTATTTTGCATGATTTTTTTTTCATTTTGACTTACTATTTTCGAATGTACATTTGTAGTGTTTTTTATTATACCCTCCACCATTCTATGGAGGGTATATTAACTTTATCATTCCGTTTGTAACTCCTCGAAATACTCATGTCAGACCCAATAAAGTATATATATTCTTGATCAGCGTAAAATTCTAAGACGATTTAGCCATGTCCGTCTGTCTGTCTGTCTGTCTGTCTGTCTGTCTGTCCGTCTGTCTGTCCGTCTGTCTGTCCGTCTGTCTGTTGTAATCACGCTATCTTTCGAATGAATTGAGATAGATAGCTAAAATTTTGCACACATGTTTAGTTTTCCAGTAGGCAGGTTAAGTTCGTAAATGGGCCATGTAGGTCCACGTTTTCATATAGCCCCCATATAACGGTACCTCCCGATATTCGGTATTTTAAGGATTTTAGCGACATTATTCACCGGAATTGTTTCAAACTTGGTATTTAAAGTTCGAAATGGATACTACACCCTAAGACAGAAAATTGTCTGTGCAAGTCCACGTCTTCATATAGCCTCCATATAACGGTACCTCTCGATATTCGGTTTTTTAATGAATTTAGCAACATTATTCACCGGAATTGTTTCAAATTTGGTATTTGAAGTTCGAATTGGATACTTCACCCTAAGACAGAAAATTGTCTGTGCAGGTCCACGTCTTCGTATAGCCCCTATATAACGTTACCCCCTATATTCGGTATTTTGATGATTTTAGCGACATTATTCACCGGAATTGGTATTTGAAGTTCGAATAGAATACTACACTCTAAGACAGAAAATTGTCTATGCTGGTTCAGGTCTTCGTATAGGGCCCATATATCAGTACATCCCTACATTCGGTATTTTGACAATTTTAGGTGCAATACCCACCGAAATTGTTTGAGATGTGGTATTTGAAGTTCGTAATGGATGCTACAGCCTGTGACAGAAAATTGTCTATGCAGGTCCAGGTCTTCCCACAGCTTCGATATAACGGTACCTCCCTATATACGATATTTTGATGATTTTAGCAACATTATTCACCGTTTATTTTAAGTTACGAATTTGAATATGGTAATAGCTTATGACAAACAATGCCTATGTAGGCCTACATCGTATACATCTCAATATAATGCCTATATTTGGTATTTTTAAAATTTTAACAGAATGTTTAATGATTTTATTTTCTGAAAATTTCCAAATTCGTTCCGAATGGTGGAGGGTATTCAAAGTTCGGCCCGGCCGAACTTACTACTTTTTGACTTGTTTTTGAATTCTAATATGAAGTGTAGTCATTTTTGGGTATTATAAAGCGACAACGAACAAAACTCTTATTTATAGATATTATGTATTTATTGAGTAAGCGGAACTCTACGATGAGAACTCTTCAGAAGAGAATAAGCTATGAACAAAAAAATCAATTTTTTATCGTGTACAAACGGTTTTTTTCAATTTGATTAACTTAATTTAATTGACTCGTTTTCTTAAGAACTGAAATTACAGGCGGGTTACATTGAAGTGTAGCACAGAATTATGTGGTGGCGAAACTGAATATATGATGTCGGAATCATTTAAAGCGGTCGCACCAAAGTTAACGGATAATTACTTTTTTAAAATTACGAAAAAAGAGACTATTTAATGGCAAAAATTCTGTAATCGGGAAAAATCGAGAACAATTTTTCAATGGTATCGAATTTTAAAATAATAGTACATTCTATTGACAAACTTCGTAAGGACCTTTAACCATTTGCTGTAAAATATCAGCGAACAAGGTGAAGATTTTTTTCTTTTTTCAATTTTTTTCTTTTTTGTAAATTTTATATAATGTAAGATTTTTGTTCAATTTGGGTTATCATATCTTGGCAAAAATCGAGTGAAAATATGCCAATTTGACATACTATATTAAAATTTACATTATTTATTGTTTTGAATTCTAAATAAATAATATCAAAATTGAAATGAGTACGCAATACGATACCAGAACCTACATCGGTCTTCAGGTGGAAGACGTGACCACATTTAAATAAAAATGACCGACAAATAGTTATAGGGCTCATTTCCGTCCAATGAGACCTCAATATGCAAAATTCATTGGGACTCCAATCAGTGAAATACCGAATATAAAGGGCGCAAATGAGTAGAGCTAATTTGACATTTAGTAAGAAAAGGATTTTTATCCTTCCAGAAATTCTTCCTAAACTTTCAAGATACCTTAAATAGCTATTGCGGGTCACGAAGTGGGTACAACCCGATTTCAAATTTATTTTATATTTTCACCATATTTTTCATACTAATTCCGGAAATGTTGGTGATTTGCGAAGAAACCATCCTTGCAAAAGATTATCACATTTTGATATAACCATCATATGATTTAAGCTATTTTCTAGTTTTTGGACATTTCTTTTTCATTTTTGTGGCCTTTATTTGGCATCTTAGTTTCTAAGGGGGTAGACAACCTCTTCGCATAAAATTTTCAATTCTGCGGAATAGGACCCATACCCTGGTGTAGAGAACCATCTTACAGATAATTGTCCACATAGGCATTTATTTAAGTACTAGCTGGCCCGGTAAGCGTTGCCGGCCCGTAGTTTTAGTCTTCAAAGCATATTTTTTAAAGCACAGATCTGACTTATGTAACCGTCACAATTTTTGTTATAGTATGGAGGGTATATCAAGTTGGTCATTCCATTTGTGACACCTCGAAATACCTCAAATGTATATTATATCTGCAGGACTTTTGAAAATGGACCAATGTTGGTCCTGGTTTTGGTACAGCCCCCATAAAATGGTATCTCCCTATTTACGGTATTTTTATGATTTAGGCGACATTATTCGCCGAAAAAAAAAATATTTGGAATTTGAAGTAAAAAGGTTATCAAATTGAAAATACCGTTCGTAAAATATTGATTTTTTTTGTTCATAGCTTATTATTTTCTGAAAAGGTATTTTCGCATAGTTCCACTTATCCAATAAATACATACAATCTATAATAACAATTTAATCCGTTGTCGCTTTATACTACCCAGAAAGACTACACATCATATTAGAATTAAAAAAACACATCATATTAGAATTCAATAAAACATGTAAAAAAGCTGTTCGGCCGGGACGAACTTTCAATACCGTCCATCATTTGGAACGAATTTGGCAAATCTCAAAAACAATAAAATACGTTTAAAATTCTGTTAACATCTGAAAAATACCGAATGTAGCTGTTATATTAGGGTCTATACGATGACATGGACCTGAATAGGTAACATTTATCATAATCCACTACAATATTCTAATGCGAAACTTAAAAAAAATCTTTAATAATGTAGCTAAAATCATCAAAAGACCGAATATCGGGAGGTACCGTTATATGGGGACTATACGAAGACGTGGACCTGCACAGACAATTTTCTGTCTAAGGCTGTAGTATATATTACGAACTTCAAATACCAAATTTGAAACAATTCAGGTGAATAATGTCGCTAAAATCACGCAAAATACCTAATATCGGGAGGTACCGTTTTATGGGGGCTATACGAAGACATGGAGCTGCAAAGACAATCTCCTGTAATAGGCTGTAGCATCCATTACGGCTGTAGTATCTATTACGAACTTCAAATACCAATTTTGGAACAATTCCGGTAAATAATGTCGCTAAAATTATTAAAATACCGAATATCGGGAGATACCGTTATATGGGGGCTCTACCAAGACGTGGACCTGCACAGACAATTTTCTATCTAATACTGTAGTATCTATAACGAACTTCAAATACCAAATTTGACACAATTCCGATGAATAATGTCGCTAAAATCACCCAAAATACCTAATATCGGGAGGTACCGTTATATGGGGGCTATACGAAGACATGGAGCTGCACAGACAATCTCCTGTCATAGGCTGTAGCATCAATTACTGCTGTAGTATCTATTACGAACTTCAAATACCAATTTTGGAACAATTCCGGTAAATAATGTCGCTAAAATTATTAAAATACCGAATATCGGGAGGTACCGTTATATGGGGGCTCTACCAAGACGTGGACCTGCACAGACAATTTTCTGTCTAAGGCTGTAGTATATATTACGAACTTCAAATACCAAATTTGACACAATTCCGATGAATAATGTCGCTAAAATCACCCAAAATACCTAATATCGGGAGGTACCGTTATATGGGGGCTATACGAAGACATGGAGCTGCACAGACAATCTCCTGTCATAGGCTGTAGCATCAATTACTGCTGTAGTATCTATTACGAACTTCAAATACCAATTTTGGAACAATTCCGGTAAATAATGTCGCTAAAATTATTAAAATACCGAATATCGGGAGGTACCGTTATATGGGGGCTCTACCAAGACGTGGACCTGCACAGACAATTTTCTGTCTAAGGCTGTAGTATATATTACGAACTTCAAATACCAAATTTGACACAATTCCGATGAATAATGTCGCTAAAATCACCCAAAATACCTAATATCGGGAGGTACCGTTATATGGGGGCTATACGAAGACATGGAGCTGCACAGACAATCTCCTGTCATAGGCTGTAGCATCAATTACTGCTGTAGTATCTATTACGAACTTCAAATACCAATTTTGGAACAATTCCGGTAAATAATGTCGCTAAAATTATTAAAATACCGAATATCGGGAGGTACCGTTATATGGGGGCTCTACCAAGACGTGGACCTGCACAGACAATTTTCTATCTAATACTGTAGTATCTATAACGAACTTCAAATACCAAATTTGACACAATTCCGATGAATAATGTCGCTAAAATCACCCAAAATACCTAATATCGGGAGGTACCGTTATATGGGGGCTATACGAAGACGTAGACCTGCACAGACAATTTTCTGTCTAATACTGTAGTATCTATTACGAACTTGAAATACCAAATTTGAAACAATTCAGGTGAATAATGTCGTCAAAAACATTAAAATACCGAATATCGGGAGGTACCGTTATATGGGAGCTATACGAAGATGTGGACCTGCACAGACAATCTCCTGTCATAGGATGTAGCATCCATTACGAACATCAAATACCAACTTTGAAAGAATTCCGATGAATAATGTCGCTAAAATAAACAAAGTACCGAATATCGGGAGGTACCGTTCTATGGGGACTATACGAAGACGTGGACCTGCAAAGACATTTTTTCTGTCTTAGGCTGTTCTTAGGCTGTAGTATCCATTGCGAACTTCAAATACCAAATTTGAAACAATTCCGGTGAATAATGTCGTGAAAATCATCAAAATACCGAATATCGGGAGATACCATTATGTGGGGGCTATACAAAAATGTGGACCTACGTGGCACATTTTCAATTCCAAAAGTCCTGCAGACAAAACATACATTTCAGTAAAATTTTATTAATCTACTTCAATTCGTTCGAGAGCTAGAGTGATTTACACAGACGGACGGACATCGCTAAATTGACATAGAATTTTATGCTGATCAAGAATATGTATACTTTGTGGGCTATAAAATGTATATTTTGAGGTATTACAAACGGAATTACAAACTTAATATATCCTCCATACAATGGTGGAAGTTATAAAAAGGTAATTTATTATGCTTTAAAAGATATAAATTAAAGACTAAAAATACGGGCCGACAACGCGGACCGGACCAGCTAGTACTTAATAAATCTCAAGGCACAAACCATGGTATAATTATTACAGGTAACAGCAAGTCCCAGCTGATATGATTCTATAGTAATACTAGTGTCATGCTCGATTTGACGTTTTGTGATTTAATTAGATTTCTTAATATACAATAGGTATGACATATATATAGGTATCATTTTCCACGATTTTCTAGCGATTGCTTGAAGTGTTGAGAGAGTAGGATCTACAGCTAACAACTATACATTCAGGGGAATGATGTGAAAGCATTCAAATTAAATAATCGAGGAACTATGCTATGGTTGTTTTTACGATTGTTGTACAACAACACTTGATGTTACCTGTATTGTTCTAACATGGGCACACACCTTGATAATTCTTTTCTAGCCATGGTAGAATTACAAGTCGGTCTAGCAATATCCGTTGGAACGCCTGTCTGTGCGCACGATAACTGTCAAAAGAGTATTCGATTTAGTCCAAACTTGGTATATCGTTGTAAATCTATCAAACTAAGATCAAGTTCTGAGATGGAAAAATCGGACCTCATCAACAAAGTCAACATGTTCAAAGAAAATAATCTATATTAAGAGTAAAGTGATTGACTGACTTAGAGATTCATCAACGCCGTGTCGAAACGACGGAAGCTATACTTTTAAAATTTTGGGTGAGGGCCACTCTTGGTCCGAAGGTGTATGATAAGGTTGGGTTTTTAGAAATCCGTACCAGAAAGGTACGAAAAGTACTAAATGGTATAAATATGGTAGCCTTTTGCGTTAGACGAACCAGCAGAACTAGAACTGTTAAATTGAATAAGAGTCACTGATAGAGTATATGATAAATGTACCAAAGGCTTTTACAAGGGGTTTTCGCACTATAAGTGTACGAAAAATATTAAAATGTAATACATTTGGTACTATTTCGTATAAGTGAAGCGTTAGAGTTAAAAACTTGAAATTTAGAATGGAAATCAAGTTTAAGGAGTAGATTCGATGTAAGGAGGTACTTTTTGATATACACCTAAGTCTGTTTTTACACGGTAGATTGGTTCCAGAAGAAGCCGTGTAAAAAAAAAACCGTGTAAAAAAGACATTGGTCTTATACAAAAATGGGTGATTTGTTCCTAATCTCTAAAACCTATTAAAATTAGTGAAAAACAAGAATTTTTAAGAACAAGAATTCATGAAATCACCGATTGCTTAATTGCAATTTCATTTTTCTTTATAGTTCTTATTGTGGCTTCATTTAAAGCGAATGTTTTACCAAGAGCAGTTAAGCCTTCTCCATTTCGAAGGCGATCTAAAATTTTAATCTTGGTTTCCAAAGAAATTGCCTTCTCTTTTAGTTTTTTATCTGACATTTCCTTTTAGGGATACATAAAATATTTAACAAAATTAAAAAACATAAATAACTGAATAAATACAAAATATTTTTTGGCTTACCTTTTATCTTATAGCATGTTTCCATTGGAAACCGAACAACGTTGTTCGCTCTCAGAATTAGGTACACGAATTAACCCGTTCATACGGCACGATTCGTAATTCATAGTAAAATAATTCTTTTTTCAAAAAAATTGCTTGTTGATTTTAAAGGGAATGTATACGAAAATACATGAAATTCTCACTAATATGAATAGAAGAAATGATTGTTTTTCTCCCAAAGATTTATTATATCATTAATTTTATAATTTTCATTCATGTTTTCAACTTTTGTGTAAATGTTGACATTTTGAACATATTTTTCTGTTTTTCCATTTTTAAATTCTGCTGGAGAGACACTTGTCAAACATTTTTTCTGCCGATAGAAACATTTTGCCTCTTTTGTTTGCAGTTTTCTGTGGAAATTTCAACTCGTGGACCAAATGCGTACCCCGAAAGAGAGAGAAAACAAAATTTACTTTCGTTTGAATGTACATACGCCATTCAACATTGTAGTTTTCATTCATAATTTTTAATCTTCCCAAAAATTTTTAAATTTCATTAAATTTTTCTATTTTTAATTTTTAAATGTCATAATTTATTTTTTCGATAAATGCTCTCAGCATAGACAAATGAAAATATAGACCATAGACAAATGAAGATATAGACAACGAAAAGTTAGTTTTGTCTTTTTATCCAGATGGCGCTCATCATGTTTTGCATAGTCAACATGCTTATTTACGCGTTCAAGCCACTCGACTTCGAAAACACATTTTATGGGTTTTCAAGAATTTTACTTGATTATTCCTGAATTTTTCGATGTTATCACGTACTTTTCACATTTCTTTTATTATGAGACAATTATCAACTGACAAATATCATACAGTTTTTGTTATTTTTAACATTTTACAATTGAGTGACTTCAAAATTCCCACTCAAACCCCTGAAACGATATGGACGACATCTGCTGACCCGATTTTTTTCGAAGATGAACGGTGAGAACATTTCGTTGTCTATATTTTCATTTGTCTATGTTTGAACAATGTACAAATATGAGTGTTCGCTCAGGAAATTTTGTGTGAAGAATTATGTAGTTTTTTCATAGTTAAGGGTCAAACAACGAATAGAGAGCGAATCAAGTGCAGTGGAAACGCCACATTAATGCCATAGACAAATGAAGATATAGACAACGAAAAGTTAGTTTTGTCTTTTTATCCAGGTGGCTCTCATCATGTTTTGCATAGTCAACATGCTGATTTACGCGTTCAAGTCACTCGACTTCGAAAACACATTTTATAGTTTTTCAAGAATTTCACTGGAATATTCTCATATTTTTCGATGTCACTACATAGTTTTCACTTGTCTTTTATTATGGAACAATTTTCAACTGACAAATATCCTACAGTTTTTGTTATTTTTAACGTTTTAGAATTGAGTGACTTCAAAATTCCCACTCAAACCCCTGAAACGATATAGACGACATCTGCTGATCCGATTTTTTTCGAAGATGAACGGTGAGAGCATTTCGTTGTCTATATTTTCATTTGTCTATGTTAATGTGTTAAAATTAAATTTAAATTTAAAAATTGAAGTACATAACATTTCAAATCGTGCTAAATGGAATAAAATCGTGTAAAAAAATTAAAAATATTCAATTTTCAAACCGTGTTATATCAAAACCGTGTACAAAAAGACCGTGTAAAAACAAACTTAGGTGTATGTATGGAGAGTTAAAATAAGAATAAATAAGAAGAAGAGTACACAATGTACTATATACCATTTCCAAAACCACATCATATATCAATCCCACACCGTTAAGTACTTTTCGTATATCTGTGGCACGCCTTTTCAAAACAACTTCCATAACTCAACACTATACACCACTTCTGACACCAACACCACCATTCAGGAATCTAACTCTATCCGTACACTCAATACTAAATTTTGTACCAATTATTATTTTTTGTACTTTTATTATTTTAAGTAATTGTTTCCAAGAATAATTCCTAATTTCAGGACTCTACCTCTACAAGTTCACCCAAATCCAATATGGACCAAACTTAGTACCGTTTACTATCGGTTCACCCAAATTCAAATTCCACCAAATTTAGTACATATAAATCCTCCTCCTTACGTCGGCCCTTGATTCTCATTCCAAATTTCAAGTTTTAACCTCAGTAGTACATTTTCGAACTTTTCATACATTTATAGTGCGAATTTCCAAAAACCTTCTTGTACATCATCCATCAGTTCCAATTCCAATCAAATACAAAGGGTACCACATTTAGTACCTTTTAGCAGTTTTCATACCGTTCTAGTACGAATTTCCAGAAATTCAGCCCTATCTGAAACCCTCGGTCCAAGAGTGACGCTAACCCAAAGCTTGATTTTAAAAATACTGACTTTAGGTTGAGAGCTGAATGATATATCAAATCTATGAAAAAATTTATCAACTGTTTATAGTAGCTATATATAAGAGCTCAGCTTAATTTTACTTTACTTACTCAGCTTAAGTTTACTTTCTCATTCAAATGAGCTGTAACTTACAATTTGCTACGTTAAGAAGATCGTGCAACGTGGTATTTAGTTTTGTTCACCAAATAATTGAGGGCGGAATGATCTCAGAATAGAAGTAAAGTTAATTATTCTTGTACACCCATTATCATAACACCTGTAATTGTGCGTCAAGGTCCCCATAAAGTCTATGTTTTTCGTCTTAGTAAACTTCAGTATTGATTAAACAACATCCTTCTGTTCATCCGCCTATCGGTTAAAATCACTATGGACCTGGGAGGTACTGATATATGGGAACTCTACCAAAATATGTATCAGTGGAATTCCTTCACATGCGGGCTATACCAAAAGTGTGTCACTTATAATTGTTTGAAAGGATATTTTCTTCTTTACAAAAAAAATTAAAAAACAACTAAGCAGAGGCAATAGTCGTGCGGGGCCGACCATTTGATACCCTACAACACTACAATACGTTAGAAGCCCCCTTATGTCCAGATCCATTTTGGAAGATTTCGCTTTTGAAATTATGTCCTAGAGCATTGCCCAGGTATTACCCTTAGCATTTTGACTAAGGAAATTTGCCCAATATTTACGCAATCCGTCGTGCTGTTAGTTGTTTGTGGTCTATTTTACAGTTAAACGTAATCCAATGGTCATCAAAATTGCTAGAATTCTTTCCTGTCCTTAAAATATAATTTTATACCTTTATGTCAAAAGGGCATTCTGAATTGACAAAATTTGTCAAAATCGGGCCAGCCATTCTTGAGATATAAACATTCTAGCTAACATCCCCTTCCTGTATATATATACATTGTATATATGTCGCTTTATATATCCCATATATTTACTATCGGCATCTACGTAACGGTCAGAAATTACCTTTTTTGTTTATTTGTGATTTCGGCGGGATTAAAAATATTCGCGGTTTAATGGAAAATATGACTTTTATTTAACACAAATGTTATGGTCTATTCATTTATATCGTCTGATTACCCGATGACCACCAAAATTGGAAGGCTTCTGCCCAGCCCTAAGCTCTAGGCCCATGCTAACTTTCGCTTTGATTGGTCTATAATTGCGACCTATATTGCAAAATCAGGAAATTGTTCAGTTTTTTGGCCCATTTCAACATTCATTCCAAAAATCAAAACAAAAAAGAAAAGGGAATTTAACATTTTTACGCGGATTTTTTTCTTTTCTGCCAAGAGACAATTTCGAATTTGTCTGAATCGTTAAAATCTTGAGTTATACGCGTAGTAACTAACACAACTTTCTTTTCAGACTATATTCGTTTAAAAAAGGCTAAAATAAACCGTAAACAAACTAAAAATAAAGCTGTATTTTTCTCTTAAGTATTCTCTTCTTCATATTTGCTTAGCTCTGCAATGTTTGAAGTTCAAACAAAAACATTTTAAAAGGAAATGAAATCAATGGAAGGTACCGTCATAGACTGAAGATATGGACAATGAAAAGTTAGTTTTGTCTTTTTATCCAGGTGGCTCTCATCATATTTTGCATAGTCAATATGCTTATTTCCGCGTTCAACCCACTTGACTTCGAAACACACATTTTATCGTTTTTCAAGAATTTTACTGGAATATTCCCATATTTTTCGATGTCACTACATAGTTTTCACTTATCTATCTTTTATTGTAGAACAATTTTCAACTGACAAATATCATACAGTTTTTGTTATTTTTAACGTTTTAGAATTGAGTGACTTCAATATTCCCACTCAAACCCCTGAAACGATATAGACGACATCTGCAGATTCGATTTTTTCGAAGATAAACGCTAAAAACAATGGTACGCCGCGTATTTTTCCCAATATCGAGTTCCTAATACGATTAAATTCATTTTTTATCCTAAAACGCAAAAAATAATTTTCTCCCCAAAACCCGGAAATATGAATTAAAATTTCAACAGAATTTGAAAATATTCAAAATAATTATGCTTATTATTCAAAACTGTATATGGGTGTTGACATTACAAGACTAATAGTACATTTATATATATGAGGGTTAACCCACTGGATTTGGATTTAAATTGTCATACCCATTACTTTTACTTCAAATAAATCCCCTCAAAATAGGTTAACCGTACAAAAACTTCTAACGTAAACATGGCATAACGAAAGAAATAATGTATGTAAAGTTGATTGTATTATCCTATGCCTATCAAGTTTGTTTGATCAAAATTTCTTTCGTATCTACCATAGTAAAAACAGAAATGAGGTAAAATTGACAAATTGACAAATTGACATATACACTCTAATATAAAAAAAATACAAAATTAATTTTATTAAGATTATTTGAATTACTTTGCAACTTACGTTCTAACACCAGCAAGATCACCACGCTCCGCAGCCAATATGAATGATTTTTCCACATCGGTTAAAATATACTCCTCCGAATATTGGATATCGTACTGCTCCTCTTTTTCACCTTTTTCAGCATCGGTTGCCATGTTTATTGTTGAAGTTATTTGGTTTTTTTTCTCTTTCCACTTAATTTATATTTTTTATTTTATTTTTATTTCGAAAGACTAGGCTTATCACCTCTCTATCTTTATGTTAATTTTCTTGGAGTTTTTTTATTGTTTTTTTTTTCTAATTTTCTAGTAAAACAAATAATTAGATTGCACATGAAACTTATATACGGAAGCAATATTGAACTCTGAACTGTGTACGCAGTGTGTCATCCATAAAAATACTGGCTTAAAGGAAGAATATATAGAAGCCATTTTTGGCTGGTATTATCAATGTCATCATTTATGAAGAAGTCAACCGATGATTAACAGCCAGTCATCAAACGGGGTTTTTATGTAATCTCACCTTAAGTCACCACTTGGCTTCTTCGTAAAAGAATAGAGGAGTTTCGGTTGATTTAGTTCAATTTCGGTCCATAATGTACAGGGTAAGATGAAAAAACTGCAACCAACTTCAAACTGCTGTCATTTCAAATCCACTTGTCCTACAGGTGTTAAAATTATTCCACTGACAGCTCATTATATTGTTTACAAGCGTACAATAGCATTTTGGTGAGAATTTTCCAGAAAAAAAAAAATTTTGGGATGGCAATGAAGCGATTGCTTTATATTTGGCTGGAAAACCATAAGTGGCTATCTTTTGTGTCTCGTACCATCGCTCGTTACCGTGATACTGGTAGTGAAGCCCGACGGCAAGGTAGTGGACGGAAGAAAACAGCAACATCAACAGCAATGGTTCGAAAATAAAGAAGCGACTTGATCGAAACCCTCGTCGCATTGGCCGAAAAATGGCTCGTGAGCTGAACATATCGCTAATATTCCATTCGGCAAATATTGAAAAATGAGCTCGGGGTAAAGCCATTGGAATTCCAAAAAGTGGAAGATCTTACACCGCAACAGAAAGAAAATGGACTCAAAAGAGCTAAAGAGTTGCTTCGCTTGGCCGAAAGTGTTGAACTGCCGAATTTGGTTTTCTCCGATGAGAAAACATTCGTTGTCCAGCAGTTTGTAAACAAACTAATTGATCGTGTTTAATTGTCAAAGAGGTCAGATGAAAATGTGCACCTTCGGTTGCCCACCAGAACTCAAGCGCCGACCATGGTGATGGTGTGGGCCGCCATAACAGCCGATGGTCGCTCTCCGCTCGTATTAATCGACCGTGGCTTCAGATTAATTCCGAATATTATAGCGAAAATATTCTGTAGGGTGTATTAAAGCCTTGGGCCCGCAAACATTTTGGCTGCAGAGCTTGGACATTCCAACAGGATGTAGCACCATCGCACTCAGCACGCACCATCAAAGAATGGTTACGAAATGAGGCTCCTCGCTTCATTTCCAGCGCACAATGTCCACCAAAATCTCCGGATACCAATCCGTTGGACTATTCTGTCTGGAGTAATTTGGAAAGCAAGGTTGGCACCAAAAAATAACAAAGTGTCGATCGCTATCAAGCAAGCGCTTCGGCGGGAATGGGCAAAAATACCGCAGAGCAATATTCGGTCAGCGTGTGAATGTTTCATTGGCCTTTTGAAGGTCATAATTCGTGCCAAAGTTGCCCAATTCGAAAAAATCTAAACTTATTCTAAAATTTCATATTGAATATTTCGTTTAAAAACATTTAAGAAAAAATGTAAAAATTATGGCGTTTGACTTTGTCGCAGTTTTTTATCTCAACCGTATCTCAAACAAAGTAGGAAGTAGACGATATAGTCAAATAAGGCACGTTGTAACATTTATATCAGCCTTATGTCAGATACGAATTGGGCAATATTGGACAACTGTTTTGTTCGATTCCTTAAATATATTTTTTTACTTGTGTTATAATTATTCAAATTGTTGACACTCTATGGAGTAGATTTCGAAGAAATGGGCCATTATTGTCTATTTCGTATCGGACCTAAATAAATATGAGATATATGATAACTTGTAGAATATGTTAATATGTGCGTAAGGTACCAGATATAGTCGACAAAGTATTCCATTTACACACTCCATCTAATACAGATAAAAATGTTGGTATGTGCAAAATTACAAGAAAATTGAACATTTATATCCAATTTATTGTGAAATCATAAATTTCATATTCATCCCATGTTTCTGGTTGAGGGAAATATTTAGTTGTAAAGAATCGCTGACTTGTTTCACAAGTTATGATAGATAAAAGTAATGATTTATTGTGACCCTTTGTGGGTGAGATACCAGAAGGGGTTCCCAGATATATATATATATATATATATATATATATATATATATATATATATATTTATATCATATATCACAACAGATCTTGTTTTAGCAAAAAGATTTGTATATGTCAAAAAATATATGATATATATATATATATATATATATATATATATATATATATATATATATATATATATATATATATATATTTATATCATATATCACAACAGATCTTGTTTTAGCAAAAAGATTTGTATATGTCAAAATTGAAGAGAATTGGATGCTTATTTCGCTTTCTTTGAGCGTTTTGTTTTTTAAAATCTTGAAACCTTTAGCGGGGAGGTACCAGAAGAAATGGTCCGATTTCTACCATCTTTATAACAGAGCTTGCGTTGATGGAAATATTGAGATGTACCAAGTCTGAATGGAATCGGATATTGATTTCGCGCTGTATGAGCTTCATGTGTATTTTGACCCTTTGTGGGGGAGGTACCAGAAGGAGTGAACCGATATATTCCATCTTAACACCAGACCTTGGATTAATATAAATATTAGGATGTGTTAAATTTGAAAACAATTCGACATTTACATTACATTTTATGAGAGTTGTAATTATTCAACATTTTGACTCTTTGGGGGGAGGTACTTGATGGAGTGGACCGATATTATCCATTTTCGGACCTGACATAACACTGACGCAAATATTAGGATTTGCAAAGTTGGAGCAAAATCGGATTATCCTTTCTCTTTTTGTGGAGAAAATGTCAATCTTTTGGGGGGGAGGTACCAGAAGGAGTAGACCGAAATTGCCCATCTCCGAACACGATCTAGGTTTGACCAAAATATTGCAAAATACCAAGTTTGGACCAAATCGGATACTCCCTTCGAGAGTTTTGGTGCGCACCAGCCAGACAGACAGACAGGCAGACGGACGGACGAACATAGCTAGATCGACTCCAAATGTTCTGAAGTGGATTTGGTCCAGAGAGACCTAGGGTCTAAAACAGTTATTTCGACTAGGCACGTTTTGTCCTATCAAATGATATATACCCTATCTAGCCATATGGCTGAGGGTGTAAAAATAGAGACGTGCTTTAGCACTAAGAACGGAAATGGGTTTTTATACCCTACAACACTATGTGTTGGGGGTATTATAAGTTTGATTGGGCCAAAAATTATGTAACACCACGAAATATTGATTTCCCACATAGGAAAGTATATATGGATATTCCTATCTCGCCAAGCTGAGTCGATCTAGCTAAGTATGTCCGTCCGTCCGTCTGTCCGTCTGTCCGTCTGTCCATGTTAATTTGTAATCACTCTACAGGTCGCAATTGTGGCCCAATCTTCACGAAATTTAGAATGGAGGTGGGGCTAGGGTCAGAATAGAACCCTATTTCTTTTGGAGATGATCGCCAAATGTTTAGGGGTTGAAATGGACCAAATACTGAAAAATGTCGGATTTTGCAGTAGCTATACAGGTCGCAATTATAGACCAATCGACGCGGCATGTAGCTAGAGTTTAGGGCGGGGAAGAAGCCTACCAATTTGGGTGGTCATCGGATAATATTTAGCGGGTAAAATAGACTATATCTTTTGTGTTGAAAAAATTCAAAATTTTTCATTTAACCGCGAATATTTTAAATCCCGGCGAAATCACAAAGCCATGACAAGGTTACTTCTGATCTTTACATTGATGTTAACATCCAAAAAATCGGATATATAGCAAAAATTGTGCGATATATATGTTTATCAACGAAGATATGCTTGAAAAATCTCTTATATGTCGAGAACGGCTGAACTGATTTCGACAGTTCTCATTAATTCAGAATGGCCTCTTGACAGGAAAGAAAAAACGTCTAAAAACGAATACAAATATCTCTCTAAAGATGAAAATATTGATTTTCTAACATTATATTTTTTCAATTTTGTCATATTTTTGGCATATTTTCATTTTGAATTAAACATTTGGTAATATTTCTACAGCTAACAAAACTGAGTTGTTAGGATATCAGAATATCATATACAGATCGCATTTATGACCCGATCCTTACGAAATTTTGCATGGAGATAATATGAGGGTCAGAATAAAAGCCTACTCTTTTTGGAGATGATCGCCATAAATTTTGGGAGTTGAAATGGACCAAAAAAATGCAAAATTGTCTACAGGTCGTAATTATCGCCCGATCCTCAGGCATATTTGAATGGGGGTTACCGGACATTACAAAAGCCAAGCAGTTTTGATGGGCATCCAAAAATATTGAATGTGTTAAATAGTTTGCCAACTTTTGTAGACAAAATACGAAAATGTCCATTCCAGTGACTTTATGGAGAATTCACAAATACAGGAAAGACGCACTTCTGACTATTTCGTTAACGCTAATTTCGTTGAAGAATATAGTCAAATGTCTGTATCTCATATAGATGCGTTTCAGTCAAAAACCAATAATAAATGTTAATCTTTTGCCACTTCTGAGAGATTATAGGTCTTTGGAAATATTGGTTCCAGATCTACGAAGACCATTTACGTGCAACATCTTCCAATAAATTGGAAATGAGCAAATAAGTTTAAGTTGCTATTATTCGAAAATTAGAGAATAAAACCTGATGGATTTCTTTTATTATTTGTCACAATATCTTGTGGAATTGTTTCGAGTATTTCGCCTATATAAACTGTATCGTTTATTATAGTGTTGTAGGGTATTCAACGGTCGGCCCCGCTCGACTGTAGCTTTTGCTTACTTGTTATATTTTATTTTTAGAAAACAAATATGCCACTCGTTTTATGGAATTAATATTAACAAAATAACAAAATTATAGATTAGCTTCAATAAAAAAAGGTTGTCATTATCAATTTGGCAAATCACAATATTTCTTTGATTCTGTCATGGTTTACATTGAGCCTCGTCTAGCAATTTTTTCTTTCTTTAATACTATGTAGTTATGTGAAGTGGCAATTTGTGTTTTATAATCCAGGACATAAAAAGATAATTTAATTGCATTAAATATTTCACGAAGGACCATACGAAAAATGTTTTTAGAATGTAGCTAATATTGTATATCTATATTTGATTTGAAAAAACCTAAGGAAGTCTTTCATATTATTAAGAAATGCAAAAAAAATTTTTTTAATTTTCACTGCACACAATTTTTTCACTGTTCACTAACTTCATTTCGAGATGTTTTTCTTTTTTTTCAATGTTTTACGAATAAAATTTGCATCATCCTTCGCAGCACTTTTATGGTTTCATCAAAAAATTTCTATTGTGTAATCATTTTATGTTTGTTACTTTTTTCTTGTTGTTTTTATTTAACTAAAGCTATGTTGTAATCTCCGTTAGACACCTTATGGAGGTGATATCCTTGAATATTTATATCCTTATGAAGTCATTAAATCACGTTTAGTTTGAAATTCCATTTTGACAAAAAATCCTTTTTTCTGTTTTTTTTTTCTTCAATTTTTTTCTAATTCCTTAATTTTGGAATTGTATTTCCCAACAACCGATGGTTACTCTTTAAGAGTTCGCGAAGAACTATTCGAAATTTGCCATAACGCCTTGGTATATGCCATTAATTACATTAGCATTAGCTGTGAAATCGGTCATTGGAAGTGTTGAAGAAAATATTGCAAAAGACTAACGACAACGTGAAAAAGAAGAATAGCTGAAAAACATGAAAACCTACTACTACTACTCGAATTAAATGCCGGTCACATTTATCTGTTTTGCCAGTTTACCTTATTCGAGTGACCTCTGCTCACTTTAATCTATTCCAATTTAAACATTTGAGCTTGAGCTTTGCTATTGCTGCGTTGCTGGAAATTGTTCAATGCTTCTTGTGTTTGTTGCGGTGGGTTACCTTGCCTAGAGTCGCACAACACGTGAACTCATATGTCGTACAAAGACCAATGGACTGACTGTCTATCAGGCCAATAAGTCTAGTTGCAATCTATTTGTCCAAGATTGATTGAAACCTTAGAAAAAGAGTGTTTCAGGAAATGACCGATACTTGCACTTTTTATTAAAAAAAGAACATAAAAAGAAAATGTTTGTTTATGACAGCTTTGTCGAGGTACTTTTTACAGGTCTAAGTCGTTGTCATTCAGTTTTCTCAATCCACAAATGTTTAATAATCGCACGTTTTAGTATTGTACTAAAATAAAAAAATTGGCCCATGCATCAATAATTAAATTTATTTAAATACATTTCACTGTTCGGTAGCTTTAAACAGTTATTCGCTCTATAGTTGAGTGAACTCTACGCAATCAGTAGCATTATCCCAGTGGTAAAATGTATATAATGGTAGACAAACGTAATACAAGCCATTATAATTTATTAATTCCATAGTACAATGTTCTAAACGTGTCCTACGAAAAGAATTTATTATATTACTGGAAATTGTAAAATATGGTTACGAATCTAATATTATCCATAGCTTTTACTGGTGCTAGCACGGCAATAAGCTAATTGTTATCTGAAATATAATTTGAGTTCTAGCTTGAAATTTCAAAACATTTTTATATAGGTTACAAAAATGGTGATTTTCAATTAGATGATGCCGGATAATTCTAACTGAGCACATTTTATCATAACAATTTGCAAACTCACAGTAACGCAACTGTCAAAATTATTCTCTTCAATCGCTTTCCTTCACTAGACTTTTGGATTAACCAATAACATTGTGTTAACATTTTTACAAGACAATGCGCCATCGTATACACCTATTGTTTGCAAATCCCATGGTACAATAAGGAGGTAGAACAGGTGTATACGATGACGCATTGTCTTGTAAAAACAAAAAAAATGCCCGAATACCCGAAGTAAGACCAAATTTCCCAGCAGAGGCAGCGGGATTAGCGAATGAGCGTGATGAGCTCCGACGTACCAACCCTACTGATCCCAGAGTCAGTGAACTGACAGTGGAAGTCAACCGGTTGGTACAGGAGCATAAGCGGAAAAAGTGGCTAGACCATCTGAAGTGTTGCAACATCGGAACCGATTTGAGTAAACTATGGGTAACGGTAAAGTCACTCTCGAACCCTGGAAAAAAGGATGATAGGACCTCAGTCACTTTTAACGACGTAACGGTGACTGATCCGAAGAGGTGCGCTGGCTGTTTTAACCGCCAATTTGTCGAGCACCCCGAGAGTGATAGGGCGAGGCGAAGAGTACTACGTCGTATAAGAGCTCTTCCCGCCGAGGATGTACCTCCACAGTTTACGATAAGTGATGTTGCGAATGTCATCCGAAACGCTAAGTCATCTAAAGCGTTGGGCCCGGACGGAATATCAATGGTAATGTTGAAGCAACTGGATACGCCGGGAGTTGAGTATTTAACCAAAGTCCTTAACTTGTCGTTAGCCACCCACATAGTTCCCCAAGCCTGGAAAATGGGCAGGGTGGTCCCGCTACTGAAGCCTGGCAAGGATGCCAGCAAAGGCGAATCATACAGGCCAATTTCGCTTTTGTCGCCAGTAGCAAAGACTCTCGAGGCCTTACACCTCCCCAGTATCAGAGGAAGCTATTCAGTTGCTAACCATCAACACGGTTTCCGTCCACTACATAGCACTACAACAGCATTGCACGCCATATCCACACATATCAGTCGAGGACTCAACCAGAACAGGCCGTGCCACAGAACAGTAGTGGTGGCTCTCGACCTATCAAAGGCCTTTGATACGGTCAACCATGCCACGCTGTTCGAGGACGTAACTTATGCGGATGATTGTACGATCATGGCGTCGGGTCCTGTAGTTGATGACATATGTGTCAGGGTGAATAATTATCTCGCGGAGCTTGCCACCTTCTTCCACGCGAGGAATATGAAAATATCCGCCACTAAATCGACGGCCACACTATTTACCACATGGACTGCGGAGATGAGAACACAGCTGAATGTGCAGGTCGAGGGGCATATAATTCCGACCACCAACTACCCCAAAATTCTTGGGGTCACATTCGATAGCATGTTCAAGTCTTCCGCGCAAGCCACAGCTATTTGCGATAAAATGAAAAGTAGGAACAAGGTCCTCAAGGCGCTAGCCGGCAGCACTTGGGGTGCGGATAAGGAAACCTTGTTGACCTCTTATAAAGCGATAGGTCGGTCTGGTTAGCTATGCGGCTCCAGTGTGGTCGGCGAATACAAGTGCAACGCAGTGGAAATTTATTCAGACCTGCCAGAATGTCGCCCTGAGAACTGCAACAGGGTGCCTCCTCATGACGCCTGTGGACCACTTACATGAGGAGACGAAGGTTCTTCCCTTACGTCAGCATAATCATATGCTTTCGTTGCAGTACCTGCTTAGGTGTTATCGCGGGAGTCACCCTAACCACCATATGGTGGATAGAATTCCCCCACCCAGGCGTGTCAGGAAGGACCTGCACGATCTAGAGAGAGAGGTCCAGCGATATAAGAGAGAGCCTCTAGATCATGAAGCCTATCAAGCAGGTCTGAGTAGCATTCATACTGATGACCCCCATCCATTGCAGCTGAAGAACGTCGGCTGCCTAGGCAAACCAGGGTAGTTTTGGCCCAACTACGTTCAGGACGTATTGGGCACGAATTGATGAGGATGTGCGGAACGCCTGCCCAGCGTGCGATACAGGTCCGCACAACACGCTGCATTTGTTTAATTGGCCTGCCAAGCCTACCCAACTCCGTCCAGAGGATCTATGGCTACAGCCCATAAAGGTAGCAGAATTCCTAAACCTGGACATTGAGGAAGAACCGGATTAGTCGAAAAAAAAAAACAACAGAACGTGTAAAACTGCTACAACAACAACAACAAAAATACAGCCCTGAGGCAATGCCCGCTTCCTGCCAGACTCATTCAAAATTATTGTTTTTATTTTTTTCATATTTTTCCTCATTTTTAAAATGAGTTAAAAAGCGCGAAAAATGAATAAAATGTCTGGATTTTTCTGTTCAATCATTCAATTTCATGGCTATATTGGTTAATAGCTTTAATGCGCGAGCAACAATTCATGTGTCTTTCAATTATTGGTTATTGGTTGTTTTTTTTTTTTTTTTCATTTTTCACAACAATAAATACATACACAAAATTGGCAGAAGTCGGGCACACTTACAAAAAAATTGTAATCAGCTGTTAGTTCTACCTTACCTTTTTATTGTACCATGGCAAATCCCAGGTACTGAGCTATCCAACTCACCTTCCCTACTCGATTACATTAATTGAAATATTGAGGTAACTGATCTCCTCTGTTGCTAAAACACATTCTTAGAGTTTAAAATGTATAACAAATAATTTCATTTGAACGAAATAACGTTTATTAGCAAGTGACCGCAACGTCGTCAGCGAAAAGTCCACCTTAACATTTTAGATTCGTTCCAACTTTTAGTATTCAAAATGCACTATTGGTTCAGTTTGACAGTCTTTCAAGTTTTTCCATTTTCTAATAGAAAAATATTTACCTTTCATATTTACCTATCTTTCATTTTGAAGTTTACCGAGGATATTAGTTAACCCATTGCAAAATGGACCCATATCCAATTATTCTTTACAAAACTATTTCAACGTCTCCATATATAAACCCAAGAAAACAACAGCAACTTCAATATCAAATTTCAGGATTTTAACTATTCTTTTACCCCCATTACCAAAATATATACCGTACCAAATATTCACCCCGTACCCAATTTAGCACTATTTAGTGTTTTTCGTACAATTATAGTACGCAATTCCTACATATTTCAATTCCAAATACCAACAGAGATCTCAATATCAGGCCTATTCCTTCACCCAACACCAAATTTAGTGCCACTTAGTACTTTTCGTATACAGAATACAGATGTCATCAATAATCATAAGATCAAATTTTAGAATTTTGCCTCTATCTCTTCAGTCAATACCAAATATAGTATTTTCGTACAAACTCCATGTGTCCAGCCCACTTCCATCTGCAAATGAATGATAACCTTGATACAAAATTTCAATATATAATATTTAGTACTTTTCCAGCTCTAGTGGTAGACATTTCCAAAACCACCTCTTTATAACAAATCTACCACCAATACAAAATTCCAGCTTCATCCGTTCCCCCAAAACCAAACTGTTTCAAATTTAGTACCATTTAGTGCAGTTTGCACACTTAGTACACATTTCCAAAACCATCTTCATATATCAAACTTACTTTCCAACCATGATTATCATCCCAAATTGCATGTTTTTAGATCCATACCAAATGGAACCATTGTAGACGTTTAGTACCATTTTAGAAGTTTTCGTAACCTTGAAGTTCGAATTTCAAAAAACTCTTTTGTACATCTCCAGCTCTATCGGTTCACAACAATTCCAATTTGTACTAAATTGAGCACCATTAAGTATCATACAATCCCATAGAAATCTTATATCCCAATTTCAGGATTCTATCACTATTGGTTCACTCAAATCAAAATTGTACTAAATTTAGTACCATTCAGTACGCATAAGAACGAATTTCAAAAGCTTCCTACATCCCACAGTCCTACATTCCCACAGTAATCGCAATTCCAAATTTCAGGATTCCACACCTATCGATTCGGCAAAGTGCAAATTGTACAAAATTTAATACCAATTAGTACAAATAAGTTCGAGTTTCCAATCCTACAATGCAATAGTAATCTTATTTCCAAATTTTTGCATTCCAGCTCTATCGGTTCACGCAAATCCAAATTGTACCAAATTTAGTACCATTTAGTACTTTTCGTGTTTGTAAGTACAAATTTCAAAAATTTCCTTCATATCCCAAACCTACACTCCGCCTGTAATGTTAATTTAAAATTTCCGGATTCCATTTCCAACCGTTCCTCTAAATTTAAATTGTACCATAAATAGTACATTTTAGTAATTTTCGTAAATATTTCACTTCGAAAACTAACTTCTTCGGACCACGACTGACCCTCACCCAAAATATCAAGATGCTAGCTTCAACCGTTTCGTCTGGGTATTGATGAATCTTTAAGGCAGTCAGTCAGTCAGTACTATTTTATTAATAACAAGTTAAAAAGCAGTAAGTTCGGCCGGGCCGAACATTGAATACCCTCCACCATTTGGAACGAATTTGGAAATTTTCAAAAAAAAAAAAGAAAAATCCTTAAAAAGTTCTGTTAAAATTTTAAAAATATACGACGTGGACCTACATAGGCATTGTTTGTCATAAGCCATTACCATATTCAAATTCGAACTTGAAATAAACGGTGAATAATGTAGCTAAAATCATCAAAATATCGTATATAGGGAGGAACCTTTATATCGGACCTATACGAAGACCTGGACCAGCATAGACAATTTTATGTCACAGGCAGTATCATCCATTACGGACTTCAAATACGACATCTCAACAATTTCGGTCGGTATTGTACTTAAAATCGTCAAAATACCGAATATATGGAGGTAGGTAGGTCCCATATATCAGGGACCTATACAAAGACCTGGAACTGCATAGACAATTTTCTGTCACAGACTGTAGTTCCCATTACGAACTCTAAATACGTAATTTGAAAATACTCCGACTAATAATGACGTTAAAATCATCAAAATACCGAATATTGGGAGGATACCGTTATATGGAGGCTATACGAAGACGTGGACCTGCATCAGACAATTTTCTATCATAGGCTGTAGTATCAATTTCGAACTTCAAATACCAAACTTAAAACAAATCCGTTGAATAATGTCGCTAATATCATCAAAATACCGAATATAGGGAGGTACCGTTATATGGGGGCTATATGAAGACGTGGACCTACATGGCACATTTACGAACTTAATCTGCCTACTGGAAAAATAAACATGTGTGCAAAATTTTAGTCTTCTATCTCAATTCGTTCGAAAGATAGCGTGATTACAACAGACAGACGGACGGACATCGCTAAATCGACCAAGAATTTTACGCTGATCGAGAATATATATACTTTACCAAAATATCAAAATCCTAGCTTCAGCCGTTTCGTCAAAATACCGAATACATGGAGGTAGGTAGGTCCCATATATCAGGGACCTATACAAAGACCTGGAACTGCATAGACAATTTTCTGTCACAGACTGTAGTTCCCATTACGAACTCTAAATACGTAATTTGAAAATACTCCGACGAATAATGCGCTAAAATCATGAAAATACCGAATATTGGGAGGTACCGTTATATGGGGGCTATACGAAGATGTGGACCTGCACAGACAATTTTCTGTCGTAGGCTGTAGTATCAATTTCGAACTTTAAATACCAAACTTAAAACAAATCCGTTGAAAAATGCCGCTAAAATTATCAAAATGCCGAATATCGAACTTAACCTGCCTACTGAAAAAATAAACATGTGTGCAAAATTTTAGTGTTCTATCTCAATTCGTTCGAAAGATAACGTGATTACAACAGACAGACGGACGGACATCGCTAAATCGACTAAGAATTTTACGCTGATCGAGAATATATATACTTTGTTGGGTCTGACATGAGTATTTCGAGGAGTTACAAACGGAATGACAAAGTTAATATACCCTCCATAGTATTGTGGAGGGTATAAAAATAAACAAACCCTTTCATTAATAACATGTGTATCTAAACGCACGACGTTGTAACAAACTAGATCTATGAAACCCAAAGGGTCAAGAAGAATTAACCAACTAGTTCTATTAATTCCAGTTAGTCAAATAAATGCTCGACCTCCTAGTTATAAAGTTATTTACAGATTTGTATTTCAATTTCAGTTAATTATAACATTTACACAGAAAAGAACACCCTCTTAATTTTAAGGCATTTCAAAACTTTCATTACTATCTTCACCACTTTCCGGATCGGGATATAATTCTGGAATGCGTGTCGAATCTTCTGGATCCAAGAAACCGTAATCATTTTTCATATCGTCCACAAACATAATGCATTCGGTGACATTGGCCACCGACTGGACAACAAATGGAATGCGATCCACAAATGTGGTACCACAATCGTAGACATGCAGAGTGGCATCAGGCATTTTGGTAACAATCTCGTCGATAACATGGTTGGCTTGACGTAAAGTAGATCCAACACTCCATAAAATCTTTTTCAAGCTCAGTAGCATAGAGACAATTTTTCCCACTATGGAGTTTTTACTGGCCACATTTTTATAGACTGAAGCCAAATCGGATATGGTCTTCCTTACCACTTTCACTGTATCATAGGTTTCATTTTGGATTTTTACAATCATTTTCGTGGTGAAGAGATAACAATCAACACCATCGTAGACATGATGCAACGATGCATTCAGTTGTGGTACATGGGAATAGGTACAGTAGGCAGCTCTTCCAACTCTTCCGGCCACATTATACATGGCACCGAGGGCATTTAAGACGGCCATAACAATTTTGGGTTTGTTGAGCTTCAATAGACTACTCTCGATTTCCAAAGCACGGCGAACCAAATCGTTGAGGCTCTCCTGCGTTTCATCTAATGTGTCCTGGAGCAGAGATTGCATATCTAAGAATTCATTAATTTGCTCCTCTGTCATTTGGCTAAAATCAGGTGTTCCAATTAATTCCTCAACGCTGGGCAATGAGGTGTCATAAACGGTGCTTGCTTCCGTCTGCATAAGTGCAGCAAATTGTTCATGGAAATCTTTGACGGTGGTCTCATAGATTTCGGTAAATTTTTCATCGACTTTGTTACCTTCCTTTTCGGATTCTGTCATAATGAAGTCATATTGACGTTGCAATTCTTCGAAGAGGGGACGCAGAGCATTAATTTCTTCACGTTTCAAATCATGATTTCCATCTAACATGCCAACGATTTCCTTAAAGGCCAGCGATGAATGAGAAAGCTGTAAATGAAAAGGGGAAATTCACTAATTTTAGTACAGTCATATAGTTCCTTAATAGGTTTAAAGGCTGATTTTTAAGATTATCCAATGCGACCAGCAGAACTTATTCGAGTAGACAAAAGGGGAGCAACTCTAGTTTGGTAAAAACTCTTTGATTTTTTCGAAAATTTTTTCAGAGGTAGGTATTTTTGCCCTGATTCCGGGAAACGATTTTTTCTTGAGGGACGGACCCGGGACCCCAGAAAGTCCGGGTTCAATACCCGGTCTGGACCCGGATCCCCCTACGCGATATATACAATACAGTTATCGTTTGAAAATGAAAATAGCTATCCAACAAGCGGTCATATGATTGGGTAAGTGGTCATATTTCAGAAGTTATAGTCAAATTATTAATTTTTTGGACCCGAATTTTTTATAAAACCCCTAAAAAATCGAATAAGGGCCCATTCTTGGGGTCAACAAAATTGATGCTTAATTATGGCAGACACTCTTACCTTTCCAAAAAGCTACAGTTTGCGGTAATACCTTTTTCGGATCCAGAAATATGGGTCTTTCCATCCGCATAACCCGATTCTAACCAGTTCATTAAAATTATGTTTTCAATAAAAAAGGTTTATTTCGCGCAAATTGAAGAGTTTTTACTAAACTAGAGTTAAACCTAACTTTTCCAGTACACATTGTCTATACATATAAAATAGCAGTGAAATAACTGACTGACATAGAATCAACCCCCAGACGAAACGGCTGAAGCTAGAATCTTGATATCACCACCATGAAACCATGGCCAGTCTTGCTACGTAGGCATGTAATAGGGCTGGGGTTTTGAAAATGTGTACTAAAAGTAGTAAAATTTAATACTCGGTATTGAAAAACGAAAATGAGCTAAAATTCTGAATACTTTAGAATAATAGTCACATAGGAGTAAGGAAAAGTGTAACAAAAGGTTTTAGAAATTCGATGGTATTATTATGAGAACTTAATGGTTCTTAATTTTTTGAAGCTGGAATTTTGAAAATTTTTATAGGAATCCCTGTTGGTGGTATGTTTTCTGCTAAAGAGATGGTTTTGGAAATGTGTTAAAAATCCACGAAAAATACTAAATAATACTACGTTTGGTACAATTTGGTATTAGGTGAACAGCGAGTGCTTTCAGGTTTTATTTTATATTAGGGTCACTGTTCATGTTTAGCCTGGTAATATGAATGTGTTTTCGGAAATGTGTACATTAATTGTACGAAAAGTACTGATTGGTACTATATTTGGTATTGGATGTTGGAAGTGAGACAATATTCTGAAATTTGATATTAAGAGTACTAATGGTATCTGGTACAGGGTTGTCCATATTCGACGGACCCATCTGGTAACGCCATAACAGAGACAGAGATGTCACATCGCTTAATGACATACCGCGTTTAAAGCGTCAATCCAAGCAGATTTTTACCATGAACAAATACACACCACGCGAGCGCTCTGAAATAGTTGAAATTTTCATTCAACAGTAGAAGTGAATTGTGAAAACTCAACGTGCTTTTAAAACATTAAAAAATGTGAGAAGTGCGCCTTCTAAGAACACCATTTAGCGTTTATACGAAAAATTTTCGACTGGTAAGGCTCTTTCTAATCCGAAGAGGACATATAAAAGTCGACAAAGGAGATCGGCAGAGAATATCGCTGCCGTACGAGCCAGTGTTGAGAGGTCCCCAAGAACATCCCAAAAACGCCGTTCTCAGCAGTTGGGCATGGCTCGGTCCACTTTACAACGGATTATTCGCATTGATTTGCATTTGTTCCCGTACAAAATTCAATTGACGCATAGAATGTTGCCTGCGGACAAGCCTCGTCGATTGGAATGGGCCCAAAGAGTCATCGAAATGGACCGAAGATGACGAGCAATTTTGGAACAAAATTATCATGTCTGATGAAGCCCATTTCACATTGAATGGGACCGTAAATAAGCAAAATTGCCGTTTTTACACCACTGAATCCTCAGGAGATTCATGAAGTGCCTCTTCATGACGAAAAAGTCACAGTTTGGTGCGGCGTTAGTGCGAAAACGGTCTTTGGGCCGTTTTTCTTCCAAAATGAAAATGGCCATGCTGTTACCATCAATTAGGTTATCGCGACATGATGACCAATTTTGTGATGCCAATTCTTCGTCGAAAGCGTATGAGGCAGTTCTGGTTTCAACAAGACGGCGCTTCGATTCAAGTCGCGAAACAATCGATTTTCTGAAGAATTTGTCTCCGGGCCGTTTGATGTCGAAAAGTGGTGATTTGGACTGGCCACAGCGTTCGCCCGATTTGACGCCGCCTGACTTCTTCTTGTGGGGATATTTGAAGTCAACGGTTTACGTTAACAAGCCAAGGACCGTAGATGAGCTCAAGGACAACATTCGTGAAGAAATAGCCGCTATTCCGGCCGAAATGTTGGCAAAAACGATGGAAAATGCAGCAAAAAGGGCACAATACGTCATCAACGCCAGAGACGGCCATTTGAGAGATATCTTATTCAAAAATTGATGTAAACCAATCTACTTGGAACAAATTAAATGATTAACATTGCCAACCGCCAAATTTTTATTTTTTTCTTTGATTAAAAAAAAAAAACATGTGTCCGTCGAATATGGGCAACCCTGTATATTTGGCGGTGGTTTAGAAATGCATTCTATATGAAAAACAAGTAAGCAAAGGCTATAGTCGTGCGGGGCCGACCATGTGATACCCTACAACACTACAATATGTTCGAAGTCTCCTTATATCCAAATCCATTTTGGAAGATTTCGTTTTTCAAATAATGTCAAAGAGCCCTGTCCAGATGTTGCCTTAGGTTTTTGACTCGGAGAATTTGGCCAATATTTAGGCACTCCGTCGTGTTGTATTCAAAACAATTTCACACGAAAGTTGTGGTCCATTCTATAGTTAAATATAATCCAATAGTCATCTACAATTTTGACTTCTTCCCTGTCCCTAACCCTCTTCTGATGCGAAATTCCGTGGCGATTAGTTTTCAATTGTGGCCTATAGAGCGACTACAAAATTAGAAATTTTTAATTTTTTTAGTCCATTTGAACCCCTAACTAAACAGTAACAAATTGGGTGAAGGAATAAATTTTAAATCGTGAAATCTGATGTAGATGTCACTGTTGGTGTCTGTGGTTAAGAGATAGAAGAGGTTTAGAAATGCGTCTCACATTTGTACGAAAAATTCTAAATTGTACTAAATTTAGTATGGGGTGAAAGGATAGGGCTGAAATCCCGAAATTTGATACTGTGGTATTACGGTATTGATATATTGAGATTTTAAACTGGTTTTGCAAATGCGTGCTATAATTATACAAAAATTACTAAATAATGTTAAATTGGGTATTGGATGAAAATATATAGTATAAAGCTTGAAATTTGATATAGAAGTGTGTAGATGAAGTGGTTTTGGATATGTGTGCTTTATTTGTACGAACAGTACTAAATTGGGTATTGGGTGAAGGAAAAGAGTTTAAATCTTGACGTTTGATATATATGTCACTGCTGGTGTCTGTTCTTAAGAGATGGAGGTGGTTTTGGATATGTGTGTTTTATTTGTATAAAAAGTACTAAATGACACTAATTTTGGTACTGGGTGATGGGTTAAGGCCGGAATCTTCAAATTTGATATTGAAGTCTCTGTTGGCATCTGGTATTGAGATCTGGAGGTGGTTTTGGAACAGTGTATTATAATTATTCGAAAAGTACTAAATTGGGTATTGGGTGGAGGAATCCAGTATAAATCTTGAAGTTGGATATATATGTCAATATTGGTGTCTGTGGTTTTGGATATGTGTGTTTTATTTGTACAAAAAGTCACTAATTTTGGTACTGGGTGATGGATTAAGGCTGGAATCTTCAAATTTGATATAGAGGTCTCTGTTGGCATCTGGCATTGAGATCTAGAGATGGTTTTGGAAATGTGTACTATTATTGAACGAAAAGTTCTAAATTTGGTAATGGGTGAAGGCATAAAGATGAAATTCTAACTGTTGGTATCTGAGGTTGGGATTTGGAGGTGGGATTCGAAATGAGTACTGTAGTTGTTCGAAAAGTACTTAATTGAACTAAATTTGGTATTAGGTGATAGGATAGAGCTGAAACCTGTTGGTTGTTGGTTGGTAATTACACAAAAACTACTAATATCACTAAAATTGGTATTGAGTGAATGTTTAGAACAGGAATCCCGAAATTTAAAATTGAGGTATTAGTTGGTATCTGTGGCGATTTTGCAAATGCGTACTATAATTGTTGGAAATTATTTTGATGTAAAAATTAAAAGAACAGTGTGGCTTGTTTGTTCGGGATACCGTAGTATTTTGTTGTCAGCAAAATGGTCAGGCTTTATCCCTTTATTGTTGTTTTTATAAAAACAACGTTTGTTTATTAGTGGAGAACGATGGTAATGTTTACCAGGGGGTAAGACAGGGAATACCTAGGTTTCGGAAAGAGCCACCAATCCTCATCAGTTCCCTTGTTGTTTGTCTGGGATATTCTCCCCAGAAGTTATTTTAAAAATTACTTCTATGACAAAAACATTTTTTACCCAAGTGACGAGATCGTAAGCCTGACCATTTTGCAACAACAAAATACTACGGTATCCCGAACAAACAAGCCACACTGTTCTATTAATAGACAAGGCACGGTTGACGTAGGGGTTTTTGTTGTAACAGACAAAACCAACATACATGGTTATGCTACTTCGTTCAGGTTGAACGAAAGCATAACAAGTGGAGAAAGATGTAAATGTTTATAAGTGCGGTTGTAAGATTTAGAAGACTTTCCAAAAGAATTTTATTTTTATTTAATTCTTCTCTTCTATTAAGCTTACGATCTCGTCACTTAGGGTTAAAAATGTTTTTTGTCATAGAAGTTATTTTTAAAATAACTTCTGGGGAGAATATCCCAGACAAAAAACAAGGGAACTGATGAGGATTGGTGGCTCTTTCCGAAACCTAGGTATTCCCTGCCTTACCCCCTGGTAAACATTACCATCGTTCTCCCCTAATGTTGCAAGATTTTTATTGCTGTGGAATAGATTGATTCAATTCCAAACACATTCAAAAAAACAAAGTACACGGTTTTCTTAAATCCGAGTCAACCAAATACTTGATTTATTGCAATCCAATTTTAAAAGTCTTCTGCATAAAAAAAAAAAAAAAACTTTCATATACTTACACATATTAATGCCACCAATAGAAAAATCAATTTGCAAAAATTCATATTTCTTTTGGTTGTTCCGCTTGCACCTTGATCCACACGCCTTGAATAATTTTAGCCAACTATTTTGGACGATTAGATTGCAATAGGAGCTAACTCTTATTTTTTCAATAGCTTGCCGATAGCCCATTCTGTTTGTTTTTATAAATTCTTTATCACACCACAACCACCCAGTGGGAGCAATAAAGACACTATCGCAGCTATTGTTAGTTATCTCAGCTTAGATTAGCTTAATTTGGTTTAATCAGAACGGTAGCAATAGTTAACGATTTAACGATATTGTTATTGCTATTGTTGTACTATAACAAAAATTCAAAATTATATTTCGTAATTGATAAGTCAAGTAGTTGTTGTAAGTTAATGCAGTCGGAGTTAGGAATATATTTTCTACTCGGAAGTAATGAGGGTAAACATATTTTGAGCTACCAACGTGCATTTAATATAAATAATTTTTTGATAAAATAAATTACTAGCTACGTAGATTCGTTCAGAACACTATCAAAGATTATAGGATATGTACGACTATCAGAGATATCTATGAGAATTGTTAAGAATATTTTCGAAGGGAAATCAGAGCTATGAACGTGGATTTGAGAGAATATCAGAGGTATCAAGAACGATTTTTTAAAATTCTATACATAAATTATGAACAATATTTTTAAAGGAATCATTTGGCTCCAAAAAATATTTTCTCTTTCCAAGGACTTTTTAGGATTATTTTTCATGTACTTTGAGAAATTTCAACATGAATTTTTAAGAGTATTAATTTCAAGGACGGGCAAAACTATTAACGTAGATTTATCCGAAATATCAATGCTGATTTTTTATAATATTTACCACGTAGTACCTTTCGTTCGCTTGCTGAATGCATTTCCAGCCCCAACTCTTTATCTTAACCCTATCCATCAGCAGAGACCCCAATATCACATTTAACCAGTACGGAAAGGTGAAAAGTCGGGCAAAGCCGACATTATTATACCTTACACTGTTGTACATATTAATTTTGAGATATTTCATTATAGGTAATTCTGGGCTACATTTGATATAATTCCCCGAATATCGTTGTTATGGAGAGCACACATTAGCTGTGCGAGACAAAAATATCAAATCGGATGGACAATATATATGGGAGCTATAGCTATATCTGAACCGATTTCGATCAAATTTGGCATGCTTATTATACCCTACAACACTATGTGTTGGGGGTATTATAAGTTTGATTGGGCCAGAATTTATGTAACACCTCGAAATATTGGTATCCCATATAGGAAAGTATATATGGATCTTCCTAGCTCGCCGAGCTGAGTCGATCTAGCTATGTATGTCCGTCCGTCCGTCTGTTCGTCTGTCCATGTTAATTTGTAATCACTCTGCAGGTCGCAATTATGGCCCGATCTTTACGAAATTTAAATTGGAGGTTGGGCTAGGGTCAGAATAGAACCCTATTTCTTTTGGAGATGATCGCGTAATATTTAGGGGTCGAAATGGACCAAATACTGAAAAAATATCGGATTTTGCAGTAGCTATACAGGTCGCAATTATAGACCAATCGACGCGGAATTTCGTATGTAGCTAGAGTTTAGGGCGGGGAAGAAGCCTACCATTCGGATGGTCATCGGATAATATTTAGCGGGTAAAATAGACCATATATTTTGTGTTGAAAAAACTCAACATTTTTCATTAAACCGTGAATATTTTAAATCCCGGCGAAATCACGAAGCCATGACAAGGTTACTTCTGACCTTTACATTGATGTTAACATCCAACAAATCGGATATATAGCAAAATATGTGCGATATATATGTCTATCAAAGAAGATATGCTTGAAAGATCTCTTATATGTCGAGAACGGCTGAACTGATTTCGACAGTTCTCATTAATTCAGAATGGCCTCTTGTTAGGAAACAAAAAACGTCTAAAAAATCGCATAAAAATATCTCTCTAAAGATGAAAATATTGATTTTGTAATATTTTCTCATATTTTTTCAATTTTGTCATATTTATTTTGGCATATTTTCATTTTGAATTAAACATTTGGTAATATTTCTACAGCTAACAAAACTAAGTAGTTAGGATATCAGGATATCATATACAGATCGCACTTATGGCCCGATCCTTATGAAATTTTGCATAGGGATAACATGAGGGTCAGAATAGAAGCCTACTCTTTTGGAGATAATCGCCATATATTTAGGGGTTGAAATGGACAAAAAAAAAACTGCAAAATTATCAGCAAGTCGTAATTATCGCCCGATCCTCACGCGCATTTGAATGGAGGTTACCGGACATTGCAAAAACCAAATAGCTTTGGATGGCCATCCAAAAATATTCAATGTGTGAAATAGTTTGCCAACTTTTGTAGACAAAATACGAAAATGTCCATTCCAGTGACTTTTTGGAGAATTCAAAAATACAGGAAAGACGCACTTCTGACTATTTCGTTAAGGCTGATTTCGTTGAAGAATATAGTCAAATGTCTGTATCTCATATATATGCGTTTTAGTCAAAAACCAATAATAAATGTTAATCTTTTGCCACTTCTGGGAGATTATAGGTCTTTGGGAAATATTGGTTCCAGATCTAGGAAGACCATTTAAGTGCAACATCTACCAATAAATTGGAAGTGAGCAAATTAGTTTAAGTTGCTATTATTCGAAAATTAGAGAACGGAACCTGATGGTTTTCTTTTATTATTTGTCACAATATCTTGTGGAATTCTTTCGAATATCTCGCCTATATAAACTGTATCATTTATTATAATGTTGTAGGGTATTCAACGGTCGGCCCCGCTCGACTGTAGCCTTGCTTACTTGTTTTTAGGCTTAATTTGGTCGTATATGCAAAATTTAGATATATATGGGAGCTATATCTAAATTTTGATCGATTATATCCAATTTCAACAGGGTTCGTCCTTGGTTTAATCAAATGACTTGTGCAAAATTTTATCTGGATCGGGAAATAAATGTGACCTGTACTTTTTTTACAAAAAGACATTGACAGGCGGACATTGATAAATGGACTCAGAATATGATATCACCTTATGGTCTAGGGTATACAAATTCCACATCAATCTGTTCTATCAAAACCAAATTGTACCGAATTATGTAACATTTAGTACATTTGTTGCACTTAGTAAACATTTCCAAAAACATCACTTATGCCAACACCACTTCTCAAACTTATTTTTATACCAAATTTCAAGAATTTAAAACATAGTGATTTTTAGTACTTTAACGAATTTCTGAAGCCTCAGCTTTATCGAACACCTACCCACCAACATGGACCACCCGCAAAATTTCAAGATTTTAGTTTTTGCCGTTTCGCCTCGTCGTTGATGAATTAGTCAATCAATCATTAATTATTTATTGTTCTATGGATACTTAATACCAAATTTAGTACCACTTGTACTTTAAGTAAGTATTCATTTCCTCATCTCCACATACCAATATCGACGATAATTCAAATATTGTTCATTTAGTACATTTCGTACATGTGCGGTATGTATTTCCTAAATCACCTCCATATTTCAAAACTATACACCAATTCTGATCCGAACGCCAAAGTTCAGAAATCTAATCTACGATTAAAAATTTCAGAACTTCAGCTCTATAGGTTCACCTAAATACAATTGGTTCCATATTTTATTATCATTTAGTAAACATAATTACGAATTACCAAAAGTTCCTAGAAAACCCAATCCTAAATTTCAAACACTACCTGCATACCTCAATCATACTGTCCCATAGAAAAATTATTTCCAAATGTCAGATTTCCAGCTCTATCAGTTCAACACAATTCCAATTTGTAGCAAATTAAGTGCCATTTAGTACACCTAACCTAATCCTAATTCCAAATTATAGGATTCCAAATCTATTGGTTCACAAAAATTCAAATTTTACACATAAGCAAACATTTCCAAAACTTCCTACATACCCCAATCCTACACTCCAACAGTAATCTTAATTCCAAATTTCAGTATTCCAAGTCTACCGGTTCACCCAAATCGAAACGTACATTTTAGTACCTCCATATCCCCTACACTCCTACACTCTCAGAGAATTTAAATTGTTCCACATTTTGTACCATGTAGTACACATAAGTACGAATTTCCAAATCTTCCTACATACCCCAATCCTACTATGCAATAGTATTCTTATTTCCAAATGTCTCTATCGCTTTACCCAAATCCAAATTTAGTACCATTTAGCACATTTCAAGATTCCAGCCCCATCCATTCCTCCAAATTCAAAGTGTACCAAATGCAGTACCGTTTAGTACTTTTCGTATATTTAAGAACGCACTTCCAAACATACCACCTTACATCGACCATACTACTCAAGTTTGACTGTCATTTCAAATTTTAAGTTTTTAGCTCTAGAGTCATTTAGTCAGTCAGTCAATTATTTTACTCTTTTATTAGTATAGATTTTTAAGAAAAGTACAAAACATTTTGTTTTCATATTTTTTGTCGTTTATTGTGTATGAAATAAATATTTGTAATCAAATTAATAAACAACATATATTACAATTTAAAAAAAAAAATGGTTTCGGCGTTCGATGGCTTAAAAAAAAAATAAAAAAACACAACAGAAAATAGGCTTCTGTAAAAATTTTTAAAACTACATTAAAAAATCTATTTATATTTATGTAAATAGCAATAATTAATAATATTTAGATGTGTGTATGGCACTTAAAACATCAAAAAAAAAATAAATAAATTGAAATAAATTATTTGAATTACTGTTAATGTGTTTTTAATTTTAACACTGACTAGACATAACTCTCTTTGTGACGTTTAACATATTGTTCACTCTGCGACTTGTGCACTGGGGGACGTCCTATATCATGTGTTCCCGCTGCCGAGGAACCCGGTCCCCCTCTATATGTTGCATGTGGCGATGATTGGGATTTTCTGACGTTATCTTTGGTGGCTAGTAGGGGTGATGGTGGTTTCGATAGGCTGCTTTTACGTGAACTCTCGCCGGATGCCACCATTTGTTGGGGTACCGCAATGATGTCCGCCAAAAGACTTTGACGACACAGAGCCGACAGAGCGCTGCCTCCAGAGGTGGTGCCGGTGGCAGTGGTTCCGCCTATCAGTGAAGCCACCGATCTTTTAGGTTCTTTGGGTTTTTTGGCCTTGACTTTGCGCAGTTTCGAGGCCAACGTGGCAAATCCCAATTTACTGGAAATTTTACCTGACCTTGTCACCTGACGTGGCAAGGAATCATAGATGCCACCAAAATCTTGATCAGTACCAGCATCGGACAAATTTGGTGGCGACTCAGCTCGAATTGTATCCGCACTTAGACTTTTGTGTAAATCTGATTCCAGGGACGTTCTTACATCGCCCTGCAGCGACACTTCGTCGGCGGTCGTCGAACTTAAACTTAAATCACTTTGACGATTATCAAACCATGTTTCACTTCTTGTGCTGCTTTCACGTAGTTTCACCACAGCCTTGGGCGAAGGTTTGGCTCGCAAAAATTCCTCTTTGGCCTTTTGCAAACGCAAGGCCCTTTGGGTAAGAGGGGTCAGAGGGCGATTATATTGCTCAAATACTGGTGTAGTAGGTTCGGATATATTTGGTGGTGGAAAATCAAATTTAATTTGTTGAGTTGTGGGCGTCAGAGACTTGCGATCCCATTTACGAGCAATCCTCGGCATGGTGTTATCGAACTTATCAGGGGAAAGGTATTTGGCGGGGCTACCTTCCGTTTCACTGACGTAGGGACTTGACTGGGTTTTGGCAATTTTATTTTCAATTTTTTTCATTGTGGCCCCCTTGTTGGCGGCCACGGGGTGAGGTATGAATGGTTTATCGCTGTGTTTCTTAAACATATGATCCTTCTTTTTGTTTGTACCCAAGAGCGCTTGGAATTTGGAAATGTTCGAAAGCCGCGAAGGATTCTCAACACTGCGATTTATTTTGCGAAAACTATCCGAGGCCAGGGGAGCTCTGGGTTCTTTGGGATTCCACAGTTTATCGGATTTTTTTAGACTCTCCATGCTGTGTGATTTTCGCTTATCTTCAAAATCTATTTCTGTGCGCAAATCTTCCAGACTAATGGATTTATGGACAAGCAATAGGCGTGGCTTGATTTCATTCGGCATATTTGCAATCAAGTTCTCGGGGTTATTATCACTGGCCTTCAAGGTATCATCTCGCTGAAGTTTGGGTGGTTTCTGCGCCCCATCCTTGATGGGTGATTTATCCTCATTTTCGGTAGGCGAATGTACCACCTCCTGTTCGATGACTGCCAGGCCATCTATGGCTCTGGGTTCCTGTACCGTGGTGAATACTTTTCGTTTTGTTTTCACGAATACACTGGGCAATGATGTCGACGTGGACAGTGGCAGGCTCATGGGTCGTGGTGTTTTTACCGGCTCCATGCTCTTTAGAATGTGTTCACCAACCTCTTCGGCAATGGTGGTCGAACTGGGATCCTCATCAAAGGATCTTTGTTTGAGGCGATAGTTTTTCCGCTTCAAACGACGTGGCGTTTCCAAAACATTCAAATTGTCCTCATCACTGCTGTCGCTTTCGGTTTTACTGTTTGTCGGGAACCCATTTTACGCAGACGAATTTTTTCTTGGTCCCACTGCCAATGCTGCCGGCGCCACCAGCACCAGCTCCGTTACTATTTCCATTCCCGTTACCACTGCCGTTTGCATTTACAAAACGCATAGCTGCCACACCTACACAACTGCCACCAACCAAAGTGTTTGCAACATTTTCAGTTATGACAGAAGTGTGGGCATCAGGTGGACAAGGACCTTCGGCATCATTTTCCACCATAGAAGTACTCAACTCATCTGTGGCCTCCAAAGTTGTTGACAGATTATCGTTGCGATTATCTCCCGAAGCTACAAAACGATGACGAATTGAATCCTTCTTCGGAAATTATGTTGATATCCGGTACCATGTCCTTGGAATAGCGTGGCATACCACCCTCTGAAAGAAAATGGTTTTAACGGTCTTATCCCTCATAATAATAAAAAGACTCACGTATATTTTGCTTTAGTATATCCAAAGTTTCGTGTAATCCCTCGAATTCTTCATTGTACTCGGCATTGCGTTCCTCCATGAGTTCCTGACAGCAGGCCTCATCCAAAGGGCTCTTCTCGCACTGAAAATCCAAAAGTTTGAAACTATTCTTAATAATGGTCATGTGTAGATTTTTTTTTTTTTTATTGAATGAGAGTCATAAATATGTGCTTTCTCTAAGGAGATATGTAGATCTTGTTTTGGAAGTTTATCGTAGTTTACCAAAAGTTATTTTAATAGAAAATCTGGGTATTGTTCGTTGAAAATCCTCTGATTTACCTGTAGAAATTCTGCAGAAGATCTGTAGTTTTTTTTTCTTAAAATACCCGAAGGTCTTTTCGCAGGAAAACTGTTCACAGAAGAGCTGCAGACTTTCTCAGAGAAGACCTTCTGTTAGAAGATCAATAGTGTTTCCCTTAAAAAATCATTAGATCTTCTGGATCTTATCTTAGAATATCAGCAAATATTTTCATTAAGAAACCGAAGAAAATCTGAAGAACTTCTCAGAGAAGATTTGTGGGTATGTTGTCGGTAGACATTCCCCTAAAAGGATTATTAGATCGTCTCCAGAAGATCGGAAGATTTTCTATTAGATGATCAATAGATATCCTCATTAACGACCCGTAAGACTTCTCATAGGAGATCCGTAGATCTTCTCATAAAGGGTCTGTAGATTTTCTCATTACTTAGAAGTTATGTAGATATCTGCATCGAGAACCCGTCAGTCATAGAAGGTCGGTAAATATTCTCGGTAAATATAGCCGATCTGTAGATTTGCTCTCAGAACATCTTCCCTTCCTTGATGATCTGCATATATCACATTGTGAGTTGATTTATGCATGTCCTTACGCCAGTCCGTCTGTCCATGTATTTTTGTAAACAAGGTACAGGTCGAATCTATTGCCTCATCGACATAAAATTTTGCATGGGTCATTGGAGTTAATATTAGATATAGCTCTCATAGATATCTTCGATCGATTAACCATCTTTTGTGCACCGAATGCGTAATATTAGTCCAAATAGAATGGTACATACGATCAAATTGATCATTTGTCAAATTTGGTGGAAATCCGTTCAAATATAGCTATAACTCTCATATATATCTTTAATACGATTTTATTATTTTTCCTCCACATCCGTAATAATATATCAAACACAGATCGGTTCACATACAAACGAATTTAGCCGGGAAAGTGTATCAGATTTGGTGAAAATCAGTTATATTTTAACTGTAGGTACTATATATATGTTTCATCCGATTTCATTTTTAAGTCCCTCACACCCGCAAAATGCTCTCCTTAACAAGGATATTTGGTGTCAACTATAAAATGCATCATAGAAATACCTCTGCCAAATTTTATCGAGATCGGTTCAGATTTGGATGTAGCGATAATACGATAATAGCTGTATGATTTAGTTCTCATCAATTCCACATAAAAACGTGTGTTTGTTATGGGTAGCTCTACTAAATATGCAAAGTGGTGTAGGGTATTATAAAGTCGTCGCCGCCGAATTTAACCTTTCCGTAATGAAATAGTTACAAACTAGCCGCAACTGAATCCTCTTGCATCGACCTTTAGATGGTTAGACTATTAAAGCTAGTTCTCACTTTAATCCCCGAACATGTGGGCATTTTCCGCAAAGTAATCGGAATTTTAAAAGACTTTGGATGCATCTCTGCTGTGATTCTTAAAGTACAATCTTAAACAATTATTTACACAGGTATTTACTGCCCTATGGCTACTTGTGCAAAGCCAGATCCAGGGCTTCAGAAGCTCCCACCTATATGCATCCCTGAAAGCCAGTTACCAATTATATTAAAACCCTCCACCATAGTATGGAGGTTATATAAAATTTGGCATTCTAGATCAGCATAAAATTCTATGTCGATTTAGCGATATCCGCCCGTCTATCCGTCTGTGGAAATCACTCTAGCTTCCGAACGAAATGAAGTAGGTTCATACAATTTTACTCAAATGTATTTTATGTCTGCAGGACTTTTGGTATTGAAAATGGGCCATGTAGGTCCTCGTGTTGGTATAGGTCCTATATTTATATTGGTTTAGCCCCCATATTCCCTATTTTCGGTATTTTGGTTATTTAACCGACATTTAATATTCACCGGAAATGTTTCAAATTTGGTATTTGAAGTTCGTAATGAATACTACAGCCTATGATGCACAATAGATTTCACCTACTTCCTTCCTATGATAGATTCCATTCTTTACTTACCAAACTTCTCAAACGACTCAATTCGTTTTGTACATCGGAAATGGCATTCAGAACATTTGGTTTAACCAGATTGGCCGAATAATATGTATAACTGCTGCGAATCAGGGCCAAAGTGCTTTCACAAAAACGTAAAGCCGTATTTTCCGATATTTCGGGTGATTTCTTCTTCAGCAACTTTAACAACTCTTCCGAATTTTTCAAAACATTCAAAAGTGGAGCAATGTTGGTATGAGACTCAAAACTTTGTATTTTTCTTGTATTGCTGCGTAGAAAATTGGGATTAACAAATTGCATCATCATAATCAACGTAATTTTGGCATACCAAAAATCTTTACAAGCTTTCTCCTCATATTTGTATACGGGCGTTTCCTGCTTGCCCATTGCATGGGCTACCACCAGCGGCGAGGCCGTTTCCACAATGTGATCTTCCACCTCGACCATAACAGCTTCGGGCTCGTCACACCTCTTGTAATCGCTGTCAATGGCCAGGGCATCGGTACTGCTAACAACACCTTCCATTTCCTTCAACTCATTGACATCGTTCAATGAGAGACTGGAAGCTTGCTGCGATATCACAGGCAATGCAATACTGGGCGAAATACTGTCCAATGACAACGAACGGCTGAGCGTAGGAGAATTTTCATCTATGGAAAGATACAACATGGAGTTCAGCTATAAATGAGCAACTAGAAAGCAACAACACCAACTAACTCTTACGATTATGTGTCTCCTTGGAAATGCGTTTCACATCAATGGGACAGTAGCCCGGATGTAGCAGTGCGAATGTTGACGATTCTGGTCCAATACCACGAGCTTTTTCCCATTCATAAAGTTTACGTGTAAACTTGCGGGAAATACCCTCGAATTTCATAACCCCGGCAGAGGTCTTCACTTCAATCTCCTTGGCTGGATGATCACTGACGATGGCTTTTAGTTTTGCCAATCTGCAGAGAAAGTATTTGTGGGAGATAAATGTTAAGTAGAAACTCACAACATGGATAAATCTTCGAAGACATTGTATGATATGAAACTTTCTAAATGACTCCCTTCGACAGAAAATCATCAGAAGGAATGCCATTTACAGACAGAAGAGCTTTGGAAGGACATATTAAAGGGAAAGAAGTTTTTCGTAAGACCTGTGGAAGGTCGTCTATAAGTAGATTGTGTTCTTTTACAGAAGATCTTCGTGCTGTATTCTTTATACAGAAGATTTTCATATTTACTTCCATAGATATACATTTTCAGAATCTTCTGCAGACGTAATACTTTCCTGTACACAGAAGACATTTGGAAGGTCGCTATATATATTATATTTTAAAAACTTTTCCATAGATTCAAGTCATTCGGAAGGTCTCCTATAATCAGAAGTCTATCGGCAAGTACTTCATAGACAAAAGATCTTTGGGAATTATTTTATGGAAAGAAAGCCTTCGCATGATTTTCTATGGACAGATGGAAGTTCTTCTTCCGATTTTCAAAATATCGTCTATAAGTAAAGAAAGTGAGTAGATCTTCTAACGAAAGAAGACAGAAGACTTTCGGATGTGTTCTATAAAAAGAAGAACCCTTTGGAAGATCTTTTAAAGATGTTTTCCATAAGACGACCTTCGAAATTATTGTAAACAGGTATATTCCTTATACGCAAAAGGTATTCAGAAAGTCAACCACAGACAAATACCCTCGGAAGGTCTCCTCCAGGAGACGGAAGACCTCCAAAAAATCTCTTCTAAAGACAACCCCTTTTGATGGTCTCCTGTACCCAAAAGACCTTCGAATGGTCTTCTACAGAAAAACTACGTGCTGCCTCGATTTACCTACCTCTCCGATTTCTCTTTATCGTGATGTTTATGCTTATCCGTGCGTTTATCTTTATCACTGCTGACACCTCCACCGCCACCACGATCATCGTCAGACTCTCCCTTCTTTCCCGAACCGCCATGCTTGTGCCGCTTAAGCGAATCGGTACAATTCGTGGCAGAGCCTCCACGTTTGATTTTATTCCATTCCTCTGTAAAAAAGGGGAGATGTTGTTTTGTAACGGAAACTATTAGGTATTTCAGCCCAACTTACCCAACTTCTTTTGAAATTCTTCCGGTAAATCCTTTTGGTCTGGCAATGGTTTCAACCCCTGCCCCTCCAATTTCAATTGCCCAGTTTTCCACAGGTTCCAATCGATTTTAGCATCCTTTGGCACATTTGTGCTTGAACAGGATGTGGTTGTGTCCTTGGGGGAAATCGGTGACACCGGTGGTCCTCCATGTATACCTCCAATCGAAGCCTGTTTCTTGACACGCCATTTTGCAGCTTCTTCTTGAAGTCAGGTGTTAGATTTTCCTCTAACATTTTTGTCGAAAAATTGCTGGCCATATTTGGTGAGTGGGTGGTCGGTGACAGTGGTTCTGGAGGTTTATGAGCAGAAACTAAAGCTACAGCTAAAAACAATCATATGTTCATAATACAAAAGGGGACAACACGATCTTGCGGTGGATTGTTCGGGTCTCTGTATACCTACCTCGTTTCGATTGCAATTTTTCCCATTCCTTGCGTTTCGTTTCGAATTCTTGATCCAGTTTGGCTCGTAGTATCTGATAGCGACGATTGATTTCCTCCTGTTGCAACTCAAAACTTTGACGTGAAGTTGTGTGTTTCGGTGAATTCGGCTCGGAGAAATCTCCGCTAGACTGTTCTTCACTCTCTGCGTGGGAAGGGGAGAAGAGATATATGTAAACAGAAGTGGTTTCCTCAACGCTTTGAATACCAACCAAATTCAGCAAAGAAATCAGAATGTCGTGAAGGACTAGATGGTACAGAGGAATTTACGGGGGAGTTAACTTTCTTGAGAGCCCGATGCAAGGACTGGGTACCCTCCTGGGGACTGGCTTTTAGCAACTGCGATGATGCAAAATAGTTTTCCGAGTCATTTAGATCCTAAGGTGCCAAATGGAAAGGATTCAAGATATATTGTAATATTGGAATAAGAATAACAATTTTAAATTGCGCCCAACGTCGGCATTGTAAGTGTAGAGAAGATTTCCTTTATTTTTTGTGGAAAAATTTCCCACATTAAATTTCGTGCCTCACCTGTCTCAGATTTAGATCTAAGGGTCGTGGAGGATTTTTACGCTTTGTTTGAGTTTTTATAACCGCCTCAACATCCTCGGGCACCACCTCAAAGTCAGACACCATTTTACTGCGTCGTATCGATTTATTCGACGATGATTTCGGTGGCATTGCATATTTGATATCATCCACTATTAAAGTATCGGCCGACTTGGATTCCTGCACCGTTGGCTGGGACATTGACCGTTCAGTTGATGTTTCCAATGTTTCACTTTTTGATGAGTCTCTTCCTAATGGAAAAACAGAGCAAATTTAAATTACTGTGTTTAACAACAATAACAAATATGAATACTCATTGGACAGCCGGTGTTATCAATATCGTCCATTGAACTGGCTGAGCTGATAGTGCCCGGCGTGCCTGTTTCACTTAGCAAATGTCCAGATGATGAACTTAAGATGCTGTCAGCCGAACTGTTGCCGCAGGGTACGGAGGGTACACGCAAATATCTGTAATGGAATGAAAATAAATAAGAAATGGATGTGAGATATCGTAGGTATTCCTGGGCTAATAATAAAATGTGAATATCTTCCCGTCTGATGGGTAATGGACTCGAAAACCGCTGAACAGATTTTCCTGAAAATTTCCAAGTATACTACAACATCGCCTGAAAGTAACATAGGCTTTACATATTTTTATACCCTCCACCATTCTATGGAGGGTATATTAACTTTGTCATTCCGTTTGTAACACCTCGAAATACTCATGTCAGACCCAACAAAGTATATATATTCTTGATCAGCGTAAAATTCTAAGACGATTTAGCTATGTCCGTCTGTCTGTCTGTTGTAATCACGCTATCTTTCGAATGAATTGAGATAGATGGCTAAAATTTTGCACACATGTTTAGTATTCCAGTAGGCAGGTTAAGTTCGTAAATGGGTCATGTAGGTCCACGTTTTCATATAGCCACCATATAACGGTACCTTCCGATTTTCGGTATTTTAATGATTTTAACGACATTATTCACCGGAATTGTTTCAAATTTGGTATTTAAAGTTCGAAATGGATACTACACCCTAAGACAGAAAATTGTCTGTGCAAGTCCACGTCTTCTTATATCCTCCATATAACGGTACCTCCCGATATTCGGTATTTTAATGAATTTAGCGACATTATTCACCGGAATTGTTTCAAATTTGGTATTTGAAGTTCGAATTGGATACTTCACCCTAAGACAGAAAATTGTCTGTGCAGGTCCACATTTTCGTATAGCCCCTATATAACGGTACCCCCCTATATTCGGTATTTTGATGATTGTTGCGACATTATTCACCGGAATTGTTTCAAATTTGGTATTTGAAGTTCGAATTGAATACTACACCCTAAGACAGAAAATTATCTATGCTGGTTCAGGTCTTCGTATAGGGCCCATATATCAGTACATCCCTATATTCGGTATTTTGACGATTTTAGGTACAATACCCACCGAAATTGTTTGAGGTGTGGTATTAGAAGTTCGTAATGGATGCTACAGCCTGTGACAGAAAATTGTCTATGCAGGTCCAGGCCTTCGTACAGCTCCGATATAACGGTACCTCCCTATATACGATATTTTTATGATTTTAGCAACATTATTCACCGTTTATTTCAAGTTACGAATTTTAATATGGTAATAGCTTATGACAAACAATGCCTATGTAGGCCTACATCGTATACACCTCAATTGAATGCCTATATTTGGTATTTTTAAAATTTTAACAGAATGTTGTAATGATTTTATTTTCTGAAAATTTCCAAATTCGTTCCAAATGGTGGAGGGTACTCAAAGTTCTGCCCGGCCGAACTTACTACTTTTTGACTTGTTGAAATTCCACTCGGGGCCGTCAGAATCGGAGGTACCTCCCAAAAATTTGGATTTTATCGATTACAGATACATTCTGCAAATTTGGATTAAACGACGGGATTTGATTAGAAAATATATTTGCCATTTTTCTCATATATACTTTCGCCCGATTTCATGTATTTGATGCACCAAACATCTAATTTCAATGAAATTTGGAATATATAGCGGAAATTAAAACAAATATACATTTGTCAAATTATATTGAAATCGGTTCAGATTTGGATATAGCTCCCATATATATCTTAAATCGATTTCGTTTATTTGATGCACCAAACACGATATGTATGTTCGATTCCAATGAAATTGGGAATGTGTGACGGGATTTTGATTAGAAAATAAATTAGTCAAATTATGCTAAAATCGGTTCAGATTTGGATATAGCTTTCATATATATTTTCGACCGATTTCATGTATTTTATGCACCATACACGATATGTATGTTCGATTCCAAAGAAATTTGGAATATGTGACGGGATTTTGATTAGAAAATTAATTCAGATTTGGATATAGCTCCCATATATATTTTATTTGATTAGAAAATATATTTGCCATTTTTATGGAAATCGGTTCAAATTTGGGTATAGCTCTCATATATATTTTCGCCCGATTTCATGTATTTGATGCATTAAACACGCTGTGTATGTTCGATTTCTATGACATTTGAAATTTGTGTCGGGATTTGATCAGGAAATAAATTTGTCAAATCATATTTAAATCGGTTCAGATTTGGATATAGCTTCCATATATATTTTCGTCCGATTTCACATATTTGATGCACCAAACACGATACGTATGTCCGATTCCAATGAAATTCGGCATGAGTGACTAAATTTGGTACAAAAATAAATTTGCCAAATTATATTGAAATCGGATGAGGTTTGGATACATCTCTCATATATATACTTTTCGGTCGATCTTATGAATGTTATGTACCAAACACCATATGTATGTCCTATTCCAATGAAATTCAGAATGTGTGGCGGAATTTGGACACAATAACAAATTTGAAATCGGTTAAAATTTGTAGATATCTTCCATATATATTCTCGGCCGATTTCACATATTTTATGCACCAAACACGGTATGTACCTCCAATTTCAATGAAATATGGCATGTGACAGATTGGAATATGATTTTATTAAGATGCACTGACCCACAACGCCTTTGCAATGGTATGAGGCTAACAGTAAACAAGTAAAAAAGCTGAAAGTTCGGCCGGGTCGAACTTTGAATGCCCTCCACCATTTGGAACGAATTTGGCAATTTTCAAAGAAAAAAATCCGTTAAAAAGTGTTTTAAAATGTTACAAATACCGAATGTATACAAAGACGTGGAACTGCACAGACAATCTTCTGTCGTAGGCTGTAGTATGCATTTCGAACTTCAATTACCAAATTTGAACCAATTCCGGTTAATGTCTCTAAATGTCTCCGAATAATGTCTCTAAAATTATCAAAGTTCCGAATATTGGGAGGTACCGTTATATTGCGGCTGTACCAAACGTAAATCTACATGGTCCATTTTCAATACCAAATGTCCTGCAGACATAATATACATTTGAGTGAAATTTTCTCAACCTGCTTTATTACGTTCGGAAGCTAGAGTGATTTCCACAGACTGACAGACGGATGGACATCGCTAAATCATGACAAACTGAATATACCCTCCATACTACACAAACTTTAATTGGGGATATGATTATTATTGGAAATATGTTCCTACCTCCAATTCTCTAAATTCAAATTCAAAAGTTTGCAGTTTTCAGCACGATTGGCATTTGCTATGAAATTAATAAATCCGAAGGACAACCCCTTGGTGTATGCGGACTAAATTTAGCACGATCTCTCGAATTTTTGTGGTTAGAAAAAAACATCTCTTCACCACTTCTCAACTAATGAATACACAGAATCTTTTTTGGGCACAGAATTTCGATAGCAATTCATGTAATTATAACCATTGCGGATTTTGATATGATAGTCTATCCATAAATGTCTTGAAAAAGGCTTCGGTGCACAGAATACCCCCTAAAGGGTGTGGAAGACCACAGCAAGGTCTCCTGAGAATAAAAACTCAAACAAGTTATTTTTATATGTATTGAAGGCTCTTCCAAGTCCTCTGTCTATAGAACATCTTCATAGACCTACTATCCATAGATGACTTAAAAATAACTTCCATTTATCGAAATCCTCCTTAAGGTTTACAATGTCACCCATAAAGAAATGTAATTTCACTGATTTACCTAGCCACTTCATTGTTGTTCGGCTGCAAGCCTACATGGATACCATCGCGACTCGTTTCATACATTATTGGAACATTGGCTTTCTCCCACTTAAAGGCCGCCTTGACCTTAGTCCATTTTGATACTTTGGATTTGCTATCGCAATATGTGCTCTGCCGCCGTAGCAGTTGTGGTATACCGCCGTGACTTTTGGAAGCCTCACGATCAGCCCTGATGCTGGGCATATCTTCAATCATAAATGATTTGCTGCGTTCACGTTGTCTGAGAGAGACAGAAGGAAAAGAGTGAGAGAGAGAAAGAGCTGTCAATCAACTCTACATTCCAATATCCTCTCTTGGATATACTTACAATTTGGAATCCTGAGTTTTGTAACGGGCCAATATATCAGGACTTAAGATCGTCTCCAATAAGGCAATTGATTGTTCCATATCCTGATGATCTAATTCATTGTCCGATAAGGGAGCACCAGTCAAAGGTTTTGCTTTGGTAGCATCGGCCCGCTATGAAAAATGGAAATAATGTTAAAATTCCTTTTCCGAGTAACTGAATAGCTAGCACCCACCTTTTTTTCTAATAATTTGACATAACGCAAACACTCCTTTCGTTCACGCAACTCACGCTCTTTGCTAATGTAATGCTCCCACATGGAGTAGAGATGATTCAGTTGTTCTATGACTCCGTAGGCGGCCAGAGCAGCTGTCACAGCGCCATTTAAACGAAAATGCAATGGCTCCATAAATTCAGCACATTCTTTGCTGAGCTTTTCACAACAACTACAGGTGTGTTTATCACCACCACCACCAGCTCCGTCGCCGCCCCCCTGAGCGGAGGCATCATCCATATGGTGTAATGTCCGACAATCGTTTGCAATTTTCTTACTGAAGATTTGTTGGAATTCTTCTTGACGTTCGGCACAACGCAGTAGACCTTGTAGTTCGGCGGGTAGACTTTTCTCACTGGGTGTGGGATAGACAAAGACGTTATCGCTTTGACTGGCACCACCACGGGGATCTGGTGGCGGTGAAGGTAGCGAATCACGAGGAATGATTGTTGAGGTACGCCGTGACGACGGGCGAGATGTTGGTGTTGTCGTGGTCGTCGATGTCGGTGTACTGAGCTGGGATTTATCCATGTGTGATTTTTCCATGATGTAAGCTTATGATGAGATTAGAGCATGAACTGAAAGGAAGGTTAAAGCAATTTAATTATATATAACAATAAAATCTAATACTTTTAGTCTTTAATGCATATCTTTTCAAAGCATGATAATTCCCAGATGGGACTCACATAAGTGCCACAATTTTTATTATAAACCAGATGCTTATTTCGGATTTTATGATCGTTTTGGTTATTTAAAACTTCGACCCCTTGTTGGGGAGGTACCAGAAGGAATGGTCCGATCTCTACCATCTTTATAACAGATCTTGTGTTTATAGGAATATAAAGATGTGCCAAGTCTGTGCCAAAATAGAATATTAATTGTGTGTTTTATGAGCCTCATGGATATTCAAAATGTTGACCCTTTGTGGGGGAGGTACCAGAAGGAGTAGACCGATATACAACATCTTCACACCAGACCTTGGATTAATAAAAATATTGTGATGTGTGTAATTTGAAGACAATCGGACACTTACATCATATTTTATTAGACTTATAATTATCCACAATTTTTACCCTTTGTGGGTGAGGTACTTGATGCAGCGAACCGATATTGTCCGTTTTCGCACCTGACCTAGCACTGATGAAAATATTAGGATTCACAAAGTTGGGACAAAATCGGATTATCTTTTCACTTAATGTGCAATAAATTATTTTCTTTGAAAATTGTGACATTTTGTGTGGGAGGTACCAGAACGAGTGGACAGATATTGCCCATATCCGAACTCGATCTAAGTCAATATATTACGATGTATCAAGTTTGGAAAAAATGGGATACTCCCTTCCATGGTACAACAAGGAGGTAGAACAGTTTCGTAAAAGTACAGAAATACACCCCTGAGGAAATGCCCACTTTCTGTCAGAATTATTCAAAATTAGATTCAACAGGTTGTTCCAATTTATTTAATATTTTTCCTTATTTTGAATATTGTTAAAAAAGCGCAAATGATGAAAGACAAGGCCGGATTTTCTTTCAAAAATTTTATCCAACTTGCTCCATATTTCAATTCCATGAAAAAAATGGTTATTATCTTTAATGTGCACCCTACACTGTGCATAAATAAAAGTCGGGCATATTTGGAAACAAATTGTAACTAGCTGGTAGCTCTATCTTACCTTTTTATTGTACCATGATCGCTTCAACAGTTACCTTGCGCGCCAACCTGACAGACAGACAGATGGACGACGGACTTCGCTAGATCGAGTCCAAATGTCCTGAAATGGATTTGGTTAAAGAGACCTAGGGTCTAAAACCGTTATTTCAATCAGGCACGTTTGACCGTATCAAATGATTTATACCCTCTCTAGCTATATAGCTGAGTGTATAAAAAAAACAATAATAAATGTACAATCCAATATAGCATGTCAAATTGAAAAAATGTCATACGATATAAACATTTACGAAAAATTAAAAAAACAAGTAAGCAAAGTCGTGCGGGGCCGACCATGTGATACCCTACAACACTACAATATGTTAGAAGCCCCTTTATGTCCAAACCCATTTCGGAAGATTTCGCTTTTGAAATTATGTCACGGAGCACAGACCAGATATCATTTTGACCGGGGCCATTTGCCCAATATTTACGCACTCCGTCGTGCTATTAATTTATGTGGTACATTTTACAGCTAAATATAATCCAATGGTTATCCAAAATGCTAGACTTCTTCCCTGTCCTTAACTTTCTTCTCCGCGTATCGATTGGCTTCAATTGTGGGATCAGGAAATTTTTTCTGTTTTTGGTTCATTTGATCCCCTAAATATTTTGCGATCATCTGGAATGGAAATGTTGGTATTTTTGCACACAAGAGTAGTGGTCCATTCTACCCGCTGTCCTAAACTCCAACTTCATACGAGATTTCGTGTCCTTTGGTTTCTATTTGCGACCTTTATAACGGGTGCAAAATCAGAAAAATTTTTAGTTGTTAGTCCATTTTAAACCCTAAATATATAGCGGACATCTTTGAAAACAATAGACCTAGCCCTTCTGAGCCGAATCCTATCCTATCGGACGATAATTGCAATCTGTATATAATAAACCCAACCTGTGTTGTACGGTGAAAAAATATCACAAAATATATACACTTCAATATTATAAGTCAAAATGAAACCAGTAAGGACTATATGATACCCTACACCACTATGCATATTTAGTAGAGCTCTCGTAAAAAGGTTTATACAGGGCATTTCAGAGCTCTATGAGATATTTGGTACAAAATCAAAATCTATCTAATTCTATCGTGCATTTTACGAACTATAGCTATCTCTGAACCGGGTTTCTCCAAATTTTACGTATTAGCTTCTAGACTGGTGATTTGGGCTGATATTGACCATTTAGTGCACATTTAACCCGAAATCGGATGAAAATATATATGGGAGCTATATCAAAATCTGATTGGGTGTGCCAAAATTCAGGTAATTTGGACTGATAGTGGGCATTTGGTGCATATTTAACCCGAAATCGGATGAAGATATATATGGGAGCTATAGCTGTTTCTGAACCGATTTTGTTGTATTTGCTTTAAGGCTAATCTCGGTCACATGTGCCAAAATTCGGGCCATTTGGGCTGATATTGGCCATTTGGTGCACATTTAACCCGAAATCGGATGAAGATATATATGGGAGCTATATCCAAATCTGAACCGATTTCGATAAAATATAAAACAGCTATTTCTGTGCTCCATCTAATACCTGGTACCAAATATCACGGTTGTGGAGTGCATAGTAGGAATGTGAGGGACTTAAAGATCAAATCGGATGAAAGATATATATGGGAGCTATAGCTATATCTGAACCGATTTTCTCCAAATTTGATATACTTGCTTCTAGACCGAACTCGGTTGGGTGTGCCAAAATTCAGGTAATGTGGACTGATAGTGGATATTTGGTGCACATTTAACCCGAAATCGGATGAAGATATATATGGGAGCTATATCTAAATTTGATCCGATTCTCACCAATTTCAATAGGGTTCGTCCTTGAGCCAAAAAAATATTGTTTGGAAAAAATCATCTCAATCGGATAATAAATGCGACCTGCATTTTGTTCACAAGAATACATGGACAGACGGACGGACGGACGGACGGACGGACAGACGGACTGACATGCATAAATCGACTCAGAAAGTGATTCTATGAAGGTTCTCAAAAGTAACTATGGGTCTATCAAAATTTGTCAAAATCGGTTCAGCCATTCTTGAGATATAAGCATTCTAGCATTCTGTATATTTCGCTATATATATCCGATATATTTACTATCGGCATCGAAAGAATTGACCAGTTCGTCAATTTGTGAATTCGTCGGGATAAAAAATATTCGCGGTTTAATGGAAAATTTGACTTTTATTTAACACGAACGTTATGGTCTATTTCACCCACTAAATATTACCCAATGACCTTCAAAATTGGAAGGCTTCTACCCAGCCCTAAGCTCTAGCCCCATGCTAACTTCCGCTTCGATTGGTCCATAATGCGGCCTGTGGAGCAACTGCAAAATCAGGAAATTTTTCAGTTTTTGGTCCATTTCAATCCCTTAATATTATGCGATCATCTCCAAAAGCAAGAGGGTTCTATTCTTACCATAGTCCCACCTCCATTTTCAATTTCGTGAGGATCGGACCATAATTGCGACCTGTAGAGTGATTACAAATTAACATGGACAGACGGACATAGCTAGATCGACTCAGCTCGGCGAGATAGGAATATCCATATATACTTTCCTATGTGGGAAATCAATATTTCGAGGTGTTACATAATTTTTGGCCCAATCAAACTTATAATACCCCCAACTCATAGTGTTGTAGGGTATAAAAATATATGTCACAAGGATAGTTTTCATTAACATTTCTATTTGACTCGTTTTTTTTTTTTTTTTCTTTTTTGTGTTTGATCCTTTTCTGCCAAGAGACAATTAAGAAATAGTGCTAATTGTCAAAATCAGCCCAGCAGTTCCTGAACATGTGCAGATGCTCTCCAAATTTTGTTACTCTCTGATTACATTGCTTCTTAATGGCCATGATTTTGAGGGTGCAGAAAATTACGCTCATCGAATGCTACATAGACTACTATATGGAGGCTGACTACTGGCAAAATACATATATCTAATTTCATGTTCGCCATTATCATTTAGTGTATTCTCATTTGATGGCTAAAAAAATAATTTTTGTAAAAAAAATCACTTCGACCCATTTGAATGTACCGACACACACACACACAAAATAATATAAGTGTGAAAAATACTTAAGTCAAGAATGTGATCATTCTCATAGTCGACCGAAACAATATGGTCCATATAAAACAGCTCATGGCTTGGCAAAACGTAACGTAAATAAATATTACGTTCCAAACAGCATTACCAGTTGTGGGAGCAACCGTCCGTCACTCGCCAACCTTCATCCGCACAATACACAGCCACAGACACTCTTGCAAAAGCAATTTTGGGGAAAAGCACGTTTTCCTCCAAAGAAAAAAAAGAAGAGACGAACAAAAACAAAACCCGAAGACCCAAATCCAATAAATATGGAAACAGCAACGAAATACAACAAATTTTCCAGTCCATGTAAAATCATTCGAAGTACGCATATTTGTTGAGAATTTTTTGGGGAAAACTTAATGCATCATTAAAGCGTAGAGAATAAAAATGAAACTTCCCCCATTGTGTATGAATGTATATACATATGTGCGTACATACCTATGTGAGCATGTACCTGATGATGTTTGTGTGCTTGTGTATTTTGAGGCAATTTAAAATGGCAAATGAAAATAAAAATGAAAAACCCCCAAACAAAAACAAGCACATCAGACTAGGCCAAAGTGCTCGATCACCGGCCCACATAAGGGTCGATGAATGAATTTTATGGAAACACACACATATATATATGTATATATATTTACATCGAAGCAATCGAGATTTAAGTGTTCTCTGCGTTGTTGGGTGACTGACAGTGGTGAGGCGATACCACTTATTTATAAAATGGATTGATGCTGTCACATGTCCGTCCCTTCTAGAGGTCACAATTTGCGTTGTTTTGTCATGAAACTGAAGCAAACTTTACAAGAGGTCAATGAGGACCCAGGCTTGTTTTAACCTAGCTAAGGCTCGAAATTCCCAGAAAATAAATACTTATTCGGAAGGCCGTTCGTATTTTAATGATTGTTTTTTCTTTTTTTTTTGTTTTATGTATATGATTATGATTATTTTTAAACTTATAATGACAAGTACCCTCTATGGAGTAGGTTCCAAAGCAATGGTCCATTTCGTATCGGACCCGAATAATCACATCTCCTTTTTCTGGTTGAGAGAAATATTAAGATATAGCAAGTTGTAAAGAATCGCTGACTTGTTTCGCACGTTATAACAGATAAAAATTTTCAAAATGATGCTCCTTCGTAGGTGAAGTGCCAGAAGGGGTATACCATTTTTACAACAGATCTTGTATTAGTAAAAAGATTTGTATGTGTTAAATTTGAAGAGAATGGGATGATTATTTCGCTTTCTTTGAGGGTTTTGTTTTTCAAAATCTTGAACCCTATGTGGGAGACGTACCGGAAGTATTCGTCCGATCTGTACCATCTTTATAACAGATCTTGTGTTGATGGAAATATTGAGATGTACCAAGTCTGAATGGAATCGGATGTTAATTTCGGGTTTTATAAGCTTCATGAATATTCAAAATTTTGACCCGTTGTGGGGGAGGTGCCAGAAGGAATGGATACCAGTCCATCTTTACACCAGAACTTGGGTTGATAA